>NW_028328188.1:0-205219 GCF_054136105.1 Typopeltis vanoorti
ATGACTTCAAATATACCACATGAAAAACTGTTATTAGTATTGTAGTAGTAGATCTCAACTCTAACTGGATTCAAGTAATCTGATATCATTACCAGCGCACATTTCCTCTTCTATCTTGTCTTTCCGTCCTAAAAATAGAGCCCCCCATTGCACTCGATAACTCTTACGTCTGCTGTGATAGCTAGGTATCACTGTGATAACTAATGTCTACGATATGAGTTCGCAATATATTAACCAAGGCGACAAACTCTACTCATTTGTTTACTATACTCCTGGCATTCGTGTGCACACAAAAACAAATTACCTGCAAGCGCTTCTGTGTACTCTTCTTTGGATAACCCCTTGCAGACCACAACTCGCAGTTCAACAACTCGCAAATCTCTATTCTTATCTAGTTCCTTACTTATGCAGACATCTTTACACATGCTTGATAGGTCTGAGCTGGACGAACTCAGACTCGTTCTCTCTTCATAATCATTTCTATAATAAAAATCATTTCCTTCATTAACACAGTTATCTAACGTTGTCGCTCTTACACACAGATTCACCCGATTCCTCCTATCAGAATTTACTTTCCTGACTCTCTGCGTTAGGTCTAGTATTAATGAATAAGTTTTCAAGACCCCTGATGGCAAAGGCATTCAAGTGTAGGCCTCTCTCTTATACAAATCCAAACTCTCGCATCCATTCCTTCTACGCAGCTTACGCATCGAATCGTTTGCCATCACAGCCCTTCTTCGTAATTCATTTCCATCATATCGAGGTAATATACTAACGATTTTTACCTTCTCACTCTTCACCCTCGCTTCTTCCAACAATTCATGTCTTCCCTCATACTGAATTTATCGCTAGTTAAGGCACTGGAACTTACCAGAATGAAGGCCTCTTTTGCTTTGCTTTTCTGGTTTTCATTTGCTCGCATTTTATTTTTAATCTTTTCCGGGAAAGCTTGACATGTGAAGTCAAGTGAACTTGAGCTAGTTTTCAATCACATTGAGCATGCCAGGGAAATTTTGTTTGATCCAGATCCTAATGCGGAATGACCTTCAAAGTTCACAATTTTACTTAATTCTTTTGTAAAAAAAAGTAGCTCAATCAAATCTTTAGACATTAAATAAAAATTAATAATTGATTTTTATTAACTACAGGATAAAATAGACGATGTTATCCTGTAATATAGCTTATACTGTAATCATTTTTCCAAATTTAGCCAACTGATGGATGAATTATAATTATTCTTATTGTTATTGCATCACGAGTTCGCTTAGCGCGCATTAATTGATGGATTAATTAATCGCGTTAAGCGAGGTTTTCCTGTACACCATAATATCAACCTGAGCTAAAGCGTTTTTAATTGAAATTCCTCTGCTATTCATCTGTGGTGATTGCGAGAGAACGTCCTCGTGCACCAATCCAACAACATAGTTGGTTTAAGAATTCATTCAAATTTTAGCAATCCGTTAATTCTTATGTATCTTTGATTTCACTTCTATATAATGCTCCTGATGATGTCCTGTAGAAAGTCGAAATTAGTAGTGCCTTTAGCAATAAATTAGTTATTTTCTATTTTATCATTCGGCTATATATACAGTCATATAAGTTATTTTTTTGAAACATTGACAAGCTTGAGCATGAAAAGATATCCATTGCATGTAAATTCTTGTATTTGAATTTCCATTCTTATTCTCTTACACTGATGATGATTTGTGAGATATAAAACAAAATATTTCTATCTGCATTATCATTTATTAATTGAACTCATTTGGATTCTCGTTTTGCTATATTTTTAATATGGTGGACAGTGAAGTGGTGATACAAAACGTGGGTTATGAAATGGGCAGTGATCCTTACAATTAATCCTTGGACTTCCTGGATGTCTTATGTATTAACGATAATAACACATATTTCAATTAAGTCTTAGATCATTACTTTATAATAATCAATCCCTGACTGCCACGCAGTGTCCAAAAGCTGCGGTGATTTTCAAGAAAAAAAAAAAACTCCAATTGGGATCAGCTCAACAAGTTTGAAGAATGTATAAAAATTACCAACTGTCTTAAGAACAACGATGCGATGTAGATAATTTACAAAAGGAATTCATCAAATCAAACTGGCCAAATACGTACCGAATAATCTAAGTACTACGCAATGGTAAATGGGAAAAGAAAATCGACACAAATTGTATATCAATGACAAATTAACAAATAAGGAGAAAAGAAAGGGTAAAGGTATAAGATAAGCACAAGAAATAATCCATGCAATTTAGTTTATGAAGCTAACTACGGAAATATCGTGACAAGCTTAAATGCGCAGAAGAAAAATATCTCCGATCAGAATTCTTTCTTTCACTGGTTAACTCAAAAACTGGAGATGAAAAGCCGAAGTATATTCCCATGTGGAATGAGCTTTATGGCGAGACAACTCTGCGAAATGAATCACCAGTTTCGCGCAGAGGCGATAATTCCATGTACCTGTGCATAGTCAATGAAGAAGAAGAATTAACAACTTAAAAAAAAGGGGGGGAATGGAAACACAGGGTATATTTTCATCATGCTATGAATCGTAACTAAATATAAGTTAAGGTTTTTAACAAACATCACCAATAAATCGAATGAAGATGAGGAACATTTTTGAATGTTTCAGTAGCATCACTTTTTAAGTAGAGAAAATACTGAAATGAAAAAAAAAATAAATAAAAAAAAAAAAAAAAACATATATATATATATATATATATATACAGAAAGAGAGAGAGAGAGAGAGATGAATATTATTGGGGTCTTAAGTTCCTGAGATTTTAATAAAAAAAAAATGAAATTTAATTAAAAAAATGCTCCGAACAACTCAAACACTAAATAATTCTATTCATGCAGCCATTATAGTTTAAGATCCTGCCTAAATAAGGAAAAGGAACAAGTTAATTTTATGGAATCAGCTTGAATAATTGTGAGAGACAATACACTGAGAGCGATGCATATTACAACAAACTATCCTTGATAATAATCCAAAAAAAATAAAAAATAAAAAAATAAAATAAAAGAATAGCGATGTATATTCTTATGTAGAGGGATAAGCAATGGCCACAGCTGTTTTTCTAGACATCTTCAGAGAATTTCCCTATAACCATCTGCCCTTACAGAAAATGTGCAGATGTAGTACGAATGGGTGTCGGGAATAACTGGTTTGAATCCTATCTAATGAACAGAAATCATTAACTTCTGTAAAGGTAAAAGTGAATCGCAAAATACGAAATATCATATTACAAAAAAGGATCATTGGTATACCCAAACTTTCTTTTTTTTAAAAAAAAATAAATTACCAATGTGATTGCAACTTACTAACAAATGAATTAGATCGCAATCTATTAATACAACTGCATGATGAAATTGCAATGGCAAGAAAAAATGTTACTATGGATTAATTAAATTAAAAAAAACTTCTTTAGGTACAAACGTTTGTATATTGACAGAGACATGTAAGTGGAATTCCTATATTACGTATTTGACAAATAAAATACGGGACCTCTCCACAGAGTATATTATGCAAAAAAAAAGAAAAAAAAGAGGAAAATTGTTGAGATTCCTATAAGTATTATTTTGTATGGTTTAGGACTGAGAAACGACAGAGGACAACATCTGGTTGATTTCTACAAACAGTACGAATTAATAATCACAAATACGATATTCTAAACATACAAAAGAAGATGATACATCTGGAAGCCACCAGAAGCCGCAAACAGATATCAAATTGATTATATAATGGTTAGATTTAAATAACCAGTTAAAATTTAGCAAAGCTTTGAAAATACAATCGAAATTCAAAAAACAAAAAAAAAAAAAAAAACGCGCACACACAAAGATCAACATTTTGATCTTTGTATGTTATTGATCAAATGAAAACATCAAAAGACAATTTCAGGAAACCATCAAAAAACTAAAACAATTAAATACAAACAATAACGATAAGTGGAATCAAATAAAAGACAATATCCTAAAAGTTAAAAAAAAATACAAGGAAGAGAAAAGGAAAATATACGAAAACCATGGATAACTGAAGAAATATCAGATGCAATGGAGGAAAGGAGGATATACAAGAATATAGAAAAAGTAGAACACAAAGAAAAATACAAGAAATTAAAAAAATTCATAACAAGAAAATGTAAGCAAGTAAAATAAGCATATCGCCGTGAAGAATGTAAGAAGACAGAAGAAATGTTTAATAAAGGAAATCTAGAAACAACTTATAACAAATTAACAAAAATTAGCAACAAACTGAAAAAGGCCACACACAGTAATGCGATGATAGACGAGAATGGTAAACTAATCATTTATTCTGAAGAAATATTACAAGAATGGAAAAAATATCTTGAACACCTTTATCAAGGAGAAGAATAGGAAGAAAATGATGCAGAAGCTGAAGACAATAATGGACCATCAATAATAAAAGAAGAGTTTGAAAAAGCACTTATAGACTTAAGCCAGAAGAAAAGCCCAGGAATCGATAACATCCCAAGTGAAGTCCTTCAGAATATGAATGAGGAAACAAAAAATGAAATATTTGAACTAACAGCTAAAACATATGAAAATGGGGATCTCTTAAAAGACTTCACAAAATCCCTGATAATACCAATCCCCAAGAAAGCAAATGCTCTCCAGCGTAACCAACACAGGACAGTATCTCTAATTACACACATCAGCAAAATCCAATTTAAAATAATATAAAATCGAATATATAAAAGAATAGATTCACAACTAGAACACCAATATGGATTCAGGAAAGGAAAGGGAACAAGAGAATTAACACTAAGCCTGAGAACTATAATCGAAATAAGAATGGAGCTGAACCAAAAAGCATATGCTTCATGGATTTAGAAAAAGCATTTGACAAAGTTAATTGGGAGATGATGTGGAATATTATGAAGAAAGTCACATTGACTATAATGATAGAAGAGTAGTGAAAAAGATATATGTAAGACAAATGGGATACATACGAACAAATCATAAGGAAGAAATTTAAAGAAAAAACTAGCAGTTGCATAAAGATTGGTCGAGAGGAGATATTTTGCCTCATGTTTGCAGATGATATTGCATTCATAGCAAAAAGCAGAAGAAAACTACAAAAGTTAATCAAAACATCAAATGAAATATTTAACAAATACCGCATGAAAATAAATGTTGAAAAAACATTGCATTACAAACATTCGTGTGTGTGTGTGTGTGTGTGTGTGTGTGTGTGTGTGTGTGTGTGTGTGTGTGTGTGTGTGTGTGTGTGTGTGTGTGTGTGTGTGTGTGTGTGTGTGTGTGTGTGTGTGTGTGTGAGAGAGAGAGTTTTTCTTCGTGCATGTAGCAATACCAAATTTGTTAATTGTCGATCTACTTCTAACACAGCAACAAACTAATAAAGAATAACAAAAAAAGTGTCGAAAATAAAAAATAAATAAACAATTGCAATAATAAACAATAAAACTAGATCAGAGCAGATATCGCAGATTTCTAGTTTCAAGACACTTCGAACTGTGTACAAAATGACATCAAACTATAAGACCCACAAATGGACGTCACCCCCATCCCTTTAACGGTATAAAGTATTTCCTATTTTATACTTTTGTAGTGTCTAAGTCCGCGACGTTAGTCTAGCGGCTTTGCGCTTCGCAACCATATGCCTGGGAAAGGAGTGTCAAAGGTTTGATTCTCTTCGAAGACGTGAGGAACTTTGGGATCTTCCTCAGCAATAATTTTGCTGAGGTGTCTCTTAATAATAATAATAATAATAATAATAATAATAGTTAAAAATTAGCCATAGTAACATATAATTCTTACTGAGCAAGAAAAGGTAGACAGGAGAGAGATTGGGGTTTGATATTTATTCCACTGGGGTTTGATATTTATTTGGGTGACGTCCAAAAAGTTTGCCGGTTTTGGGCGAAGGCAGTAGGTTTTTTCCGCCAGTTTATCTGGCGTTTTTCATCCAGCGAGGAGATAAACCGGCCCCGTAAACATACCCTGCAACAGTCGAAAAAAAAAAAAAAAAATCCCCCCAGCGGCAGACTAGGCGACTGGTCGGTTGGGAGTGGTACTGACAAGAAGTCGCATCTAACTAACCCGCGGACCGTACAGAGAAAGCGAGAATAACGCGTAATGAAAGAAGACTTTTGTAGTATCTATTTCGCGTTTAATTTTCGATTGTGCATTTAACTGTTAATATTTGATATTTTGTTACATTCCTTGAATGTGTGTGCGCGCGCGCGTGTACGTGCATTGATTCTTTATACCCACAGAGTATAAATCAATCATCTCATTAGTATTTTAGAAACATTCATCATTCAAAGAGAGATTTATTCTACGCAATCTTCGTGATCGCTTATGCGCGTTCTAGAGTGACCAACGCAACGTGCCATGACTGTTGATTACATTTTTGGCAAGAATGACAGTAAAGAAATGAAATACAGAGAAAAGCTTTTAAAAAAATGACACACATTGTCTCACAAGTCATATTTCCCAAGACAGATGCATTTAAGCAACCCTCGGAACTACACGAAGACATTTCTCTCATTGCTCCTTGCAACGTAATAATCGCAAAGTTTGGGATTCGAAATGATTCAGTAAGTGTAATATTCTCTTTATTATTGTCGTTGGTGTTATTTTTCGTTACTCTCTCTCTCTCTCTCTCTCTTTCTGACAAAATCGTCCTTAAAAATAATGTGTGGATTAAAAGTAATTAACATGTATAATCCGTAAAGATTTTGATCAAAGCTTTACGTAAGCGATTCCAAAATATCTCAGAGCACAAATTCGTGAACATCACCGAATGCCAAGTCTCTTATCCCACTTTCTTAAAATCCTAACTAAATTATATAATTTTCTATAGAAAAGAAAAACAAGGAAAAATCTAGTTGATGACCAATTTGGCTTCAAGAGAAATAAAGGGTAGGACAATGCAAGTTCTATTCCCTCCTCGATTTTTCATAGAAAAAGGGCTTAGAATAAAGACTTTCCTTAGAATAAATCAGCCTTCCAGATAACTGGAAGGCTGATTCAAACCTTGACGTGTAAAGATAAGGAAGCCGTATTGCCTCTTTGCAAGGTCTTGATAAGATCACTTGGAGTATGGGGAGCAGATCTGGTCTCCTGGTTTGCGTTGTGATTCTGATATACTGAAGAGAGAGAGAGAGAGAGAGAGTGCAAAGGAGAGCGTTAGAAATGATATGAGGATTATGAAATACTGATCACGAAGACAGATTGAGAATTTGTCGACTGCAGACACTAACAAACAGGCGAAAGAGGGGGGAAATGATTGAGACTTACAGACTTCTGAAAGAGTCATAAAGGATTTCAGCTGATGGAATTTTTCAATTTATGGAGGGTGGGGAAAGAACGAGAGGGCATCCTTGGAAGATGAGAACGAATACCGTCGAGACGCAGGTGATATCTAGCTTTTCACTCATAAAGTGGAGCGTGAATGGAATGGATTGAATTGGATGTTGTGTGTGCAAGCAGTGAATGAATTCAAGAATAAGTATGACAGTTGGTTGGTGTAGTATGCGGCCACCTTCGCCGAGTCCTTGACTCCCTGGAGATCCCTTAATATTTTTTTTTATTGTTCTTTCAAATATTTACATATGTACAATGATCATCTATTTAGTATATTATTTTACAAGGTTCAGCACTTTGTGCTACATATAATGAGATTTAAATAGTAATGATGGTAACAATTTTTTTTATATAACTATCAAAATAATAATTTACAATTATATTGTTCAGAGTTACACAAGTTGTATAATATTACATGTTGTAGTTTACTATTTTTTTTTCAAGTTTGAAAAGGTATGATTATACAAGTATTTACACATATGCAATCTAAATATTAGATTTCCTTATTCTCACAAACATACGGTGTAAACTCATGATTCACATTTAAGAGAATTTTTTTTTTACATTGCATACATTTGTTACAATTATTATATACATTACATACATTTGTTTACATATGATACATTACTTATATTTGTTTACGTGATATTTACATTACGTACATTGGTTTACATATAATACATACATTTGGTTACATATGATACATCTTGGATGAGAACTAATTTCTTTGCTTTCATCCTCGAAGCTTATCTGAGGATGATACCAGTTGGTTATAATTTATTGTTTTTTTTTTTTTTTTTTTTTTGCTGTGTTGGGAAACTACGAAATCTATGATTGAGAAATTCGCGCGCGCGCGCACTCACACGCACACGCGCACGCACGCAAGCACACACAAGTACCACACATAACACATACACACAATAACTTGGAATGTATTGATGTGTCGCTGAACTGGAAGACTGAACGAATATATTGTGTTTCATTAAGTTTGTATGGTATTTTGGGTGCGTGTTTCTTGTTCGTAGTATGTCCTTAGAGCTCTTTTCAGGCTATTGCAGTTTGTAAGGTTTCTGTATTCAAAAGGTAATTTGTTTATCATGTCTGGGGTATGAGAAGTTTCGCGTGGGCTTTCCGTAGTGATTATTGTATTTATATGTGATATAATTAGTAGTCTGAGGTCTTGTTATACGGTATGTATTTCTAACTGTCCTGTAGTTGGCATCGAAATAATGTTTTAGCAAGGCTGCATAGTGGCATAAATGTTTTGCTGTCAGTATTTTGTGTTCTGCCATTGCAATGTTTATAAGGTCGTGATTTTCTCTTTGTTCCCAAAAGATCAGTTTTGTCATTTTGTACAGTAGCGACATTAATCTATTTAATTTGTAGGGTGCACAGAAAGCATACGTTGTTATAGCGTATCTTAGTATATCTTGGCATAGTGCTTTGTATATTAGTGTTTTTAGGCGTATGGGAACTATGTCTTTTAATCTGTAGAGTTTGCCACTTATTGTTCGGAGTTTGTTGTGTAGATGTTTTATATGGCTATTCCAGTTCTTATCTGCATCGAAGTAAATTCCAAGGTATCGTAGTGTTTCAAGCTGAGTGATTGTAGTGGTTTTGCTGTTCTGTGTGTTTTTTGTGTTGGAAAGTGGATGTTGGATGGTTATACAGGAATACCTTGTATAGCGCGGTTAATTGGTTCCAAGAAGAGTCCGCGCTATGCAAAACCGCGTTATTCGAGATCTATTTATAAAGGTTTTCAATTTAATTTGTTTATTACAAAAATTTAGGATAATAAAAATCTTTAAAAATGAAAAAAAAACACGTTATTTTTATTAACTGAATAACAAATAAAATCCTTTTAATCTGATATAAAAGATGTAGAAAACAAAACAAATATTGCTTCAATTTTAGAATACAGTAATTTACTTTTTACTAAAGTAGTCTTTTAGTGTTCGTTGAACGATCCTTGTCTTCCTTTTCTCTTCAAGTACTAGATCTCTGTAGCATTTGATGGCATTATTGAGACTTTGTCTCACTTTGATGCTTCTTTCCAAATTCGGGTCGGCATTTATGAGAAAGTCTGAAGCGTCGTCGATTTTTCTCACAAAAGTTGAAAGTCAGCAAAGGAAAATTCTTCAACCATGATATCAGTGGGGTCATCTTCGTCTTCTTACGCTTCATAGGCTCGTTGTTGTTCCAACTCCAAAAGGGTTTCATCATCCAGATCATTTGAATGAGAATCAATACATTTGTTCACATTGTTACAATCGAAACTTGTAAAACCAAGATCTTTGCCCATCTGCACAATTTCTGTTGAGATTTCTGTGCTACAAAAGCAATAAAGTCCTTTGAACAATGCGGCAAGATATTATGCCATACGGCTCTCATGTTGTTTTGAGTCACATCTTGCCAAGATTCATAAATATTTTGAATGGCATCTTTTATGTTAAATTTCTTCCAAAATTCACTCAAAGTCCAAGAATCTTCTTCTGCTACAGCTTTAATAGCTTGAGCAAAAGTTCGTCTTAAATAGTAAGCCTTGAAAGTGGCGATAATGCCTTGATCCATCGGCTGCAGAATTGATGTTGTATTTGGGGGGAAAAAAATGAATCTTGACATTTTCATCTCAGTCAGTCGATAGAGGTGGATTGCCTGGCGCATTGTCTAATAAAAGCAAAATTTTTAAAAGGAATTAATTTTACAATAGCTTTTAACTTCAGGGCAAAAACAAGTTTTAAACACGTCTTCGAATAATGAACGAGTCACCCACGCTTTTTTATTCGAACGCTAATGAACAGATAAATTGTTCTTTGTAAAGCCCTTAAGAGCTCTTGGGTTTTCCGCTCTGTACACTAACAGTGGCTTCAATTTTAAATCACCTGATGTATTACCTCCTAGTAAAAGTGTCAATCGGTCTTTTGACACTTTATACCCAGCTTGTGTTTTTTCCTTCTCTGCTAGAAATGTGTGCGATGGCATTCTTTTCCAGAACAAGCCAGTCTCGTCAGCGTTAAAAATTTGATCATCTGTGTAGCCGTCCTTCTCAATAAGCTCCTTCAATTCATTGGGAAATGATTCTGCAGTTTTAGAGTCAGCACTTGCGCTTTCACCTTGGATTCTTACCTTATGGAGTCCCGGACACTTTTTGAAACTGTACAATCACTCGCGACTTGCTATAAAAGTTTCACTGGCTGTACCTCCTTCATTTTCGCTTTCATTTATTATTATTATTTTTTTTTTTACTTGTTGCTTTTGCCTGGATTATCATTTGACTCAAAGGAATCTTTTTTCTGATTACACTCTTCAATCCAGATCATTAGAAGGCCTTCCATATTTTCCATTGTAGAAGATCGATTTCTCGTGATCACTTTCATATAAGAAGCGGTGCTCATTCCATGTTGTTTAATCTTTTCTTTGCTCTGAATAATTGTTCGTACGGATGATCATTCATTGAATTCTCACGTGCTATTTTAGCAAACGAAGCGCCATTCTCGTGACATTTTATAATTTCAAGTTTCTTCTCAAATGTCAACCACCTGCGTTTTTTGTTACTCCAACAGTGTCTTCTTTGTTTCGTCTCTTTTCACTCATAATTAAATAATAAAAAAATATTAAATACTAATATTAACGTAAATAATAAAATGCCGTGGGGAAAGAACGCGTCTACGTGAGAGCCAATCGAATAGAATAACTACTGCATGAACTGCGTGGCTCTCGACTGTCACTTGCGAAGCCCGGGAGTCGCCAGTGAGTGTTGACAATGTTAGTGTATGTAATAATAAAAACCGCGTTAGACCAAAACCCGCGTTGTTCAAAACCGCGCTATACAAGGTATTCCTGTATATTTGTTATCAACTGGTCGAGTCAATGGAATTCTGAATATCATCAATTTTGTCTTTTCTCAGTTTAGGTGTATGCAGTTTTTCGTGAGCCAGTCTGTGATCAGATTTATATCATGTTGTATATTTGTTATGCTTGCGTTATTATGGATAGATATTATTGCTGTGTCGTCTCGTATTGGAATATCTTACCTTTGAGTGGTAACTGATTAATATCGTGCGTGTAAATATTGAATAGAGTTAAGGAGAATACAGCTCTCTACGGCACTCCACAGGTTACTGGTAGCTCTCTGCTTCGGTTTGATCCGATACGTGTGATATGCTTTCTATTTTGGAGGTAGTTTTTAAACCACCTGTGAAGAGGCCCGTCTATTCCAACATGCCTCAGCTTTTCTAACAAGGTTTGATGTGTAAGTGCATCGAATGCTTAAACCAGTCGCATGTTGCTTTATATCTTCAGGTCTGATACCATCTATTCCTGGGCCTTTGTTTGGTTTGATTTGATGTATTGCTGAGAGAAGTTGTGCTTCTTTTATGGTTGGGAACATAATGTCTGTTTTGATTGTGGTCCAAGTGGAGGATCTCGTTTTGTGATTGGGGGGGAATAAATTTGTGCAGTTCTTGGATGGAGTCTGCAAAGTATTGGTTAAAGTCATTTGCTAGTTGTTGGATAGGTTTTGTGTCTTTCATGAAGCTGTGTTTTATGGTTTCGGAGGCGGTGGTGTTGGGAACACAATCTAGCATCTCACTGATCAGATGCCAGGTTTGTTTCGTGTTGTTTTGTGCGGAGGTCAGTTTGTCTCTGTAGTAGCTTCTTTTTGCATTTCTGATTTGTGTTGTAAGGCGATTCCTTGTTATCTTATATTCAGTTTTTAAAGCTGTGTTATTTGGATATCGCTTTAATTCTTTCCATAAAGCGTCCTTTCTGTGTATTTTTAGGATTAAGTTTTGTGTTATCCAAGGATTTTGTGTTGTATTTGATCGAATTCGGACTTTCTTTGTAGCTTTCTTATATATTTCCTCCAATGTGAGTTTAATGTTGTTGTATAAGATATCTGCTGAATCTGATGCCAGGTGTTCCCAGTCTGTTTTTCGTATTTCGTGGTTGACTATTTCTTCGTCAGTTATTGTTTTCTGTCGCTTTTCTTCTGTGGGACATTGCATGGATATTGTCTTGGTGTGCAGGTTTAGAGCGGTGACAGTAATGGTCTGCTACTTTACACTTTATTGATGGTGCAACTATTTGGTGGTGCTCGGACGTTTAAATGATCTACGCAGGAAGCAGTGATAGTATTACCGAATATGTCTTCTCTAGTACATGATTTTATTGTTGGTATTAGGTTATACATAGATAGCGTGTCTAGGTATTGTGCAGTGTTGTTCTGGATTTCATTTGCAATATTTATGTTTATGTCGCCAATTATCATTAGGTGTTCGGTTGAGTATATTTTTTGGCTTGAAAGCCAGCAATTGAGTTCGTGCTAGAATTTTATCATGTTTAAGTTTGGTGGCCTGTAAATAGCATTTAGTATTATGGGATGCTGTCTATTGGTGTTATTAGTGATTTCGAGGAAAAGGGTTTTAGCTTGCTCAAATTGATAGGCCGTTTCTTTTGCTATTAATTTATGTTTGATAAATATTAATATTCCACCCCCTCTTTTTGTTTGGCGGCATGATCTATGTTGTTGGAAGCCTGGAATTTGGAAAGCAGTCGCTTTGTCATTAGTTATGGATATTTCTGTTAGGACCAACATATCAATTATTCCGGTGTCATTCCTCAGATAAGCCTGTAACAATAACCGATTTTTCGGATGCTTCTGATGTTAGTATGCAAGATTGAGAATCCTCTGTCGTGTATTGTGTACTGTGTGTTGTTTCCATGCAGCAAGCGAGTCAAAAGTCCATTTGCTGATGTATTCTGGTGTAATTACATCTATCTGATGGTTCATATTCATTTTTGTTGTGTTGAGATCTTCTTATTGAACTAAGTTAGTCTTTTGTTTCACTCTGGCAACCTGTCTATATCTTCTGAACTTTTTATTTGTATAGACTTTAAACTTTATATGTGACTTTCTGAAGAATATTTTTCTGTCATTGATCCATAAAAATTGATACTTTTTTCTGTTTTTGCTTTTCTTGCTTGGTACAACAGATTCTGATTGAAAGGTGATAAATACTCAGAGAAAGAGTGGTGTATTGTCTTGTGTTGCGTTTAAGCCCTTGACAACTCGTTTTTTCAGTCTGTTGTGAGATTGTCTGTTGTAGTCTTGCTTGTCAGACGAACTATGACTGGTGCGAGTCATGGCGAGCCTTGTTTTTTGGTCTTCCTTGGAATCCGATTTATGGTCTGAATATCATTATGAATATCACTGTAGGAGGGATGTCAATTGCATGGCCTAATTTTAAAACTACGTCTCTGAGATTTTCTGTGGATTTAGTTTCTGGAAGACCGTTTTTGACAAGGTCGTCTTTTTGTTGTCGTTGATTTAAAAGTTCGTATAGTAGTTTTAGGGAATTAAATTCTTCACGGAGTTCGGATGTGTCTTTTATCAATTTCTGTTGCCTGTCAGTTAGTACGTTAATGTTGGTTTTAATAACTTTTACCGTTTGGTAAGACTTCTTCGTCTGTTCTATTATTAAATTTAACAAACTCTTCGTATTCGCTAATTTTTGTTGTTATTTGTTTATTCTGTTTATCAAATAGTTCTTGGACAAGATCTATTAAGCTGGCTGTTATATTTTCTAAACCTTTTTTCTATTAATACATTTACGGAATTCAAGTTATCAGACTGACCCGGTATTTTGTTGGCTGGTCAGTCCATCGTCTGATTCTGTCTCTGGAGTAATCAGTTGCCCGTGGGTGGCGGTTTAGGCATTTCCATTCTTCTCCTTTGTCATTGGATTTGTGTTACCATGTTGTTTCTGAGAATCTGGAACATGTAAAGTGAAGATTCCTAAGGCAATTCCTGCAGGTTATATGACTTCCGTTGGACGATAATTCTTTCAGGCACTCGTTGCACTTCGTGATTCACCTTTCTTCCCTTGGACAACTGTAGCGATGGGGACGTTCTTTGTTCTATGCTCATTAGCGACCATGGTGAACTCTTCAATTTTCAGCACACTCAGATTTTGGATTCCACTTCGCCGATTTCGATTAATTATATATCACTGTCTTCAGCGTGACAAGAAGAGTTACTTTGTGATACTTTTGAATTAAAAATAGGAGTTAGAACCACATTAAAAGTATAAAAAACGGGACCAGTGATACAACCATGCAACCGTTCGTATGCCTACACAGCGCCCACTCATAATAATAATAATAATAATAATAATAATAATAATAATAATAATAATAATAATAATAATAATAATAATAAAAAACTCTGGCTATGACAGAAACGAAGGTATGTTTATTCTTTTCAACAATGGATAAATTTTTTCGAAACTGGCATATGAGTAAAGAAACCGAAGAAGTATTGAGTAAATTAAAAAAGTTCTTCAAATATTCACTCCAGATATTTGTCTTTATCAGTAATAGAAAACTGTTATTTCTTGGAAATTTGTTTTTATTATGAATTGTGAAAAGAAAGGAAAGTTTTTTTACGTTTTGTTTTAAAGCATTGACTTTTTTTTTATTGACTTCGTCTTTTCTAAAAACTTCATGCTTTGCTATTATTTTCTCTTCTTAGAGTTTGCAGAAGATAGAACACTGCTTTTGGTTGATTAAAGTGATGAGTGATCTGATAAAAATGTCCTAATTTAACGAAAGAAGTCGTCATTCATCCTTCCTCAAGCGAATTTAGGGGACGATGAATTTATGGTTGATCAAATGAGATAAACTTGGAAGTTTACCGTCACCAATCACCGTGTACAATGTCACATAAGGCATGAACGTGATATACTTTCAATGCGTTGAATATTTTCCGTATACAGTTTCATGCGGATGGCTTTAGACCACCTTATGATAATCCAAATATTTCATGAGAAATCAAAATAGGAAATCTATGATACATGATGAACGTAAAATGTGCGTACTTATGCGTTTGCTATACCGAAAACACAAGAAAGGCCTGTTGCGTACAGTGGGCACAGTATCATCTCGTGCAATGATTGAAATCTCTCGATTTGAAGGGTAATTTCACTAGGAAATTTAAAATATATTCAATGAGTGGCTCATTGAATATCTTTCAGGTTCAATGAAGTTGCTCGCCAAAATGAATCTTCCATTGGCATAGTAACATATTCTTCTGCGCGGTTAGGCTAGTGGCTTTCCGCTTCGCAACCATATGCCTGGGAAGGAGTGTACTAGGTTCGATTCCCGTCGTCGACGTGTGGAGCTTATGGATCTTTCTCAGCCATAGTCAAGTTAGCCGGTCTTGGGCGTGGAGAGAAGGGTATTTTCCGTCAGTTTATCTGGGGATTTTCATTCGGCAAGCAGGAAAACCGGCCCCGTGAACACACAGCGATACAGTCAGGAATACTTAGAGGCATAGAGGGTGACCATCCTATCCTTGTACTTCGGTTACGAAAGCCAAGCATGCTTGGAAGGTTGTGGGCCTTAAAGGCCTGTTAAAGCCATTGGGATAGGATAGTAACATATTCACCCTGGGCTTTAGGGAAAGTGGTAGTTACCACTATCTGATTTTAATAAAAAATTAAAATTACGCAATACTTCTCCTCTTAAAAGTTAAGCGTTATTAAAATTTGTTGATAAGATCATGGATTATTTCATGAATGTGGACGGATATGGAGAAGCTAATAGGCTTCGTTCTTTGGAGAACACGAGTAAAATAAATAAACAGTAAATAAAATAAAATAAATAAAATATATAGAGACTAATGAACATCCAACGAATTTACAACCAATATGTAGTCAGGGCAAAATGTCCTTCCCTCAAACTAACAGCGTAAATCCGGCTAAGTTAAGTTTCAGAGGTATTCGGTGGTACATGGGAATTCCTGTATTGTGTGGAAGTGCCTGCTTTATCTCGAGTGCTATCTCAAACTATTCATCTGAAGATTTAACACCACGAATTCTGTGCAATACTCTTATTGTGATGATGTCAAAGATCTGTAACATTATTTTAATCGTATTGCAGTTAAAATGTTGCAGATTTATCTAAAAGACGTCACAGCATCAAAAACAGAAAAGAAAATTATTAGAGGAGAGCGTAAATCAAAGAGCATTTGAATTACATAAAAAATATAAAAAGATAAACAAATGCGTGCAAGAACGGAAAGAACAAATGAAAGCAAATTTACTTTGGCTGATGAAACATTTAATCGTAGCAGAGTACTGGGGGGGATAGATCAATATTTAAACAGTTAAGGGTTTTTCATTTAAAGTGCCTAGACGGAAGCAAAAGAAATAAGAAACAATGACAATGTAAATTAAAAGAAAAACGTCGTCTTATCTTCGATAAATGTTTCATTAATGAATGTTAATTTCAATAACACTGGATAACAGTTACCGAATGCACGATACTACTCAACTATTGGATACATTGCCGCACCCTGTGTGTGGGATTATTAATGTTGACACACACACACACACACACACACACACACACACACACACACACACACACACACACACACACACACACACACACACACACACACACACACACACACACACACACACACACACACACACACACACAGCACAGCACAGCTACGAGCCCAGCCAAGTTATAGTAGATGTTTTATTGCATTAACAAATATGGAGTAAGCATGTCAATGGCTTCATTTGATTTATTTATTTATTTTTACGATGGGAACAACTGTGGTAAAAAGGAGAGGTCGTTAGTCGCATACTTCATAAATCTAACACTGACCATATAAAGACTTTTCTCTATTTGTTTAGTCTCAAAACCTGGTGACAGACTTATTCTTCTCTGAAACTCAGGGATTTTTAATCTGACATACAATCTCACATGTGAATTACCTAAGTAGATAGATAATTCAGAAACTGACTACTCTACGGACCAAATATGGAACTTTTTAAGCCACCTCCTAAGAAGGCATCTTGCAACAACATTTATAGTTAATATAGTTCAAAATCCATCCATGTAGGTTAGGGAATGTATTCTGTCTGCTTTGTAGCCAGCAAGCTAGTAAACCTCCAAACTGGTATTTATATCAGAATTATTTCGATAGGATATTCCAAATGAGAAGTATGCCTGTCCTAGTAAATGTAATGCTAAACTTCTGGGCAACTTAAGCACGAGGCGCAGTTTGTTTCCTGTAAAATACCTTAATAAAGCAATTATCTGCAAATTTTCTTTATGAAATATAGTTCATAAAGCTAACACTGACATCATTATTATTTCATAAATTAAAAAGGAATAAAATTACCGAATAATAATAATAAGTTAAATCGATGGCTTGTAAAATGATTCAATCTATCATTTCTTCTTCTTTTCTATCTCTATTCATACATCACTCTAGTAATAAAGAATAGTGTGTGCACTCATGGCAAAGGAGAATATCCCAAAGTTAATACATTATTCATAGAAATGTTAATCTCCATTACTTCACAGTCGTTGCGTGATCACTTAATGGAGCAGCATAATACATTTTCATTATTATTTTTCCCGTGAACTGTTTTGTAGCTAAAGTTATATAAAGCTCTCTAGCTATAATATACATGTTATCGTAGAAATAGTAACAGTATGAGATCTAAACTACCTAGAAAGGCTTTTAAAAAAGCACGCTTCTTATATCCAATGAATGTTTTCACGGCAATCATAAGTCAGAACGGATATTTATGGATATTTGCCTTTCCCATTTCCTCTCCTCTCCAGATACCGAACAGAATTTTTTATCCAAATGGTCAAACAAGTTGTAAATCGAGGCTGTAATTTTTATGTCATAGGCTGAAGATTGGGCATGTCCATATTTCCACTTTACTTTCTCATAAGTAACACTCTCTTGTTGAAAGAAAAAATGAGACTCTGCACACACACACACAAGCGTATTTTGAGAAATTAACCTGGTTTTCTTCGCAGAGGAAAATATTTCCCTATTGTTTTAAATAAAGTACACCGTGTATAATCTCATCAGCTTTTATAAATATTACTAACCTTCTAGATGGGATATCAAGTACACATACCATCTACCATCTAGTAGAAGGAAAGTTGAACCGTCAACTTTCCTTCTACTAATGACATAGGCAACGATGGATTTCGGTATATAATTCAAGAAATAATTTCGGTTTCATGAAAATTCATCCAACCGTTCATCGAAAGACAGTTTACAGAATGGTAATTCATCGCGTGGCAATTCAAAGAAAAGCAATTAGTCGAATAACATTTAATCGAACAATAATTTAAATAATAGCAATTCATCGAAAAGGCAATTTATCGATTAAACAATTCGTCGAATGATAACTCATCACACGCCAATTCATTGCAAATAAAGTTGATTGAAATAACAATTCACCGATAATATTTCGATGAATTATGAAAGAATTCATCGAAAGATTAATTTTCTTGAAAAATATTGTTTTAAAATGTTCGGTAAGAACACCTAACGTCACCCAAGATGTAGATAACATTAAGACGGTCATTAAGACGTTTATTTAACTAATGTCGTTTAATTTTGTCGTTTTTTACAGCATTATTCTGTAAGTGTACTGCTACTTCATTATACATAGTGATCTATCTCTAGACAAAAAAAAAGTGTCTTAACTTTATTACGTAAGCGTACCTGCTACTTCATTGGGTAGACAGCAGTTTATCTCTAGATATAAAATGCCCATTCTACTTTATTTTTTTATAAGAACAATGATTAGATTGAAATCAAAGCTCTCAAATTTTAATATAGATCTTAACTTTAAAATTTCATTAAATTTCATCAAATGATATGCTTTCCAAACTTCTTTACCAAAATTTGTAATATAAATGACCCTGTTGGAACTGAAACGAACCACACGGACTTCTTGTACGTTTTATGAATTAGACTGCGCATATTCCACTAAGTCAGAGAGTTACTGCAATGTAAAATGTCGGCATGTTGTCCCTTTGTAGTCCTGAATATCGTTGAACTAAAAACTGGAACAGTTTGATCATTTTTTGTAAAAGGTTCAAATACCAAATTGGAGTAAAATTCGTCTCATATAATTGATATGCGTCCGTGGACGTCGCCATACTAATTCTCCTATTACTACTACTAATAATAACGGAACCTCCGTAGTTTAGTCGGTATAAAAGAAACTGTTTAGTTAGAAAGACTTGAGTCCTGTGCATGACGCAAAAATTTTTTATCTGAACACGAATTATCCAGTAAAACATGGAGATGGTAGGGTTTTACTCACGAAAACGCTGGCGTTTCATTCCGCCATAAACACATATATCTATGGATACAAAACACTTACAGGATAAAGAAGACAAGAGAAACCACCTTGTTCTCTAATTCCTCCCTAGTGAAATAGCATTTGCTATCCCCATGAACCATTCGGTTGATGAGAGAGGAGGATAATGGGGAATAATAATTAAATTGTTTTACATAAACTTTCCCAGATTGCGTAAAATGCCCATTAAATACATGATCTTCATATACTGACTGAAAGGAATATCCTTCAAAAAGTTTTCGACACATTTGTAGTTGTATTTGTAGTTTCGGCGAATTGTGATTTTTCGATGAATTTTTGTTTTCCGATAAATTGCGTTTTCAATTAATTGCCGTTCGATTAATTGCTATTGAGTGGAACCGCCTTTCGATTATTTACTTTTTCGATTAACTGTTTGCTGAATAATTGTTTATACGACTAATTGTTTTTTCGATTAATTGCCTTTTGTTAAACTGTTGGTTAATAAATTATCTTTCGATGAATTGTTATCGGTGATTTTCCTAGATATAACTCAGGTTAAACATTCCTCATACTACTGTTGTTATGGTTGTTAAGGAACAAAGTTTTAATTGAAAAGTTCTATACTGATTAATAAAGTTATGCGTAAATGTGCCAATGTTATTGGAGAAATAGACAATTTTTAATGGTTTAGATCAATGGTTTTTAACCGGTGTTCCCCAGAACACTTGTGTTCTCGAACTGGTTACAAGTGTTCCACCGGTGAAAAATGTCACATGACAGTTCTGAGTGTAATTGGCTACTCTGATCCTAACAACTGAAGACTGCTCTGCGCGTTGACTTGTGTTAATCCGAATTTTAGAACTTAAGAATGAATTACTGGTCATTTTTCCAAATGAAGGTACAGAGGCATTTGTAAATTGTCATCAAAATAATATTTAGTATCCTTAAATACACACTGTTGTGTGTATTTAAGGATACGAAATTTATAACTGGATACGAAATCCATTTGGCACAGTTAATGCATCGAGTTGTGAATTGTTGTTACAAGAAGAAGAAAAATTAGTTACCTTGTCAACGGATCGTACTCTAAAAATGAAATTCTCTGAACTAACTCTTGAGGAATTTTGGATTTTTATCCAAGCCGATATCATATCTGTGTCAGTTCGGTTTCTCAATATTAACTAATATAAAAACTAAAAGAGCGTGAAAGACTTACTGATATAGACAAAGAGATGAGGGTAGCTATATCACATATTAGACCTGATATTGCTGAATTCTGCAAAAACCTACAAGCTCAAGTATCGCATTAAAATGAGTTACGTTTTTATAAAAGGCAAGTCCAGGCATATTTTTATTGTTAGTTTAATGACCCTAATGCTTTTGGTGTTCCCAAATTTTTCTTCTAATTAAATGTTCCATGACTTAGAAAAGGTTTAGATGGACCACCAATATGGTTGCATTTCCTTAACCCACGTTTTCCAGAATAGCATTTTCATTTTCATGGAAATAAATGCATTATTTACATAATTTACGCAAGTACGTCATCGCATAAAAAATATTAAACTATTACATCCATCTACAAATTGGGGGTGCGTAGTGATTTGCTATACGACGAAATTTGCTATAGGACAGTGGTGTGGAACCAAACGTTTTCTGTGACTTGGGCAGACCTGCATGCAATCCAACTGGAACATGAGCTTCCTGCATTGGAGGGAGCACATGTCTAATTGTTTCTGTCAGAAAACATTTCTCTAGGACAAAGGTTAATGGTAAAAGATAATTTTTCCTTTCAGAGACACTTTTCAAGAAGACAAAAAGATCCACTCCCTTGTATATAGGGGAGAATTGGTCCCAAGATGGTTTTCTTGCAAGGCAGCTTGGGTCATAAGTTACTTGCAATTGCAACATATTTCAGAATGATTTTTACATTAAGTTAACCTGAAATATAAACTTCCTATAAAGACACAGCAAATTGCTGTCGCCTGAAAGGAAAATTGTAAGTATTCTTTATCTAATAAAATTATAAATAAATTACTGTTTTTTTTATTCTTAAATTGGGTACCTATATTACTTTAAAGTATGGATATACTTTAAACATATTATACTTACTACCTCGTTTCCTCTTTTTAGCTAATTACTGCATCGTACCCCGATTTTTAATGGAGGGGAAAATGATCTATTTCCAATGAGAATAAATTATGTGGGTATTCTGATGCGCATTTTGTTTCTTTCATGAATAGAAGTTGAGAAGCTTCTGTACGACCTGGTGGTAGAGAAGATCAAATCAATCTGAAACAGGTTTTGGTGTTTAAAAAGGCAGAAAAATCATTATAAGAATGTTGTCATTTATGACGGAAAAGCAGCTCTTACTGAACCCTTATGCAGTATTCAAAGCTTTCATGAATACTAGAGAAATATAAATGTAAATGAATCTGCACATGAAATGCGATACATACAGTATCTCTTCTCTCCCGTAGTCCTAAATGAACCGTTGGGTCATTCATGGCTGGTAGGTGATACCCTTTGCTAGCCTCCTCCAGTCGTCTCGGTCTCATGTTGTTGATGTCAGTTGAGAAAGGGAGGAATTTGTCCATTTTTTGATGTTATCAGTCCATTTTAATCGAAGTCGGCCCCTAACCCTTGGTCCCGGAACGATTCCTTCCAGTGTTTGCTTTGGAATGCCATTATCCCTCTTCACATATCCGAATCATTTCATCTGTCTCTTCTTCTTCTGAAGACTGTCAGAATATTTTCCCCTCTTCTCCCGTCTATTGAATCAATCAGTTTTCGGACATTTTCATTGGTTTCATGAGTGGTATAGGGAATTCTCAAAAGTCTTCTGTAAGTTTTCATTTCGAAAGACAGGAGTCTCCTCTCATCTTCCCTCAATAAAGTCCAGGCCTCACAACCATACAAGAGGATAGAATTCACCAAGGTGCCAATGGGTCTTAGTCTGGTTGTGATTGCTATTCTGTTATCTCCCCACAATGGTTTTAACTTCTGTAGGGCCACGGTTGCCTTAGCAATTCGGTATTTAATGTCGGTTTTTGAACGACCATCTTGACTCAACGTGCTTCCTAGATAAGTGAACTTGTTTACATTCTCAATTTGTTTATTGCCAATTTGTATCTTTAAGAATTCAATGTCTGATTTTAAGGTTATCATTGTTTTTGTTTTATGTAGGTTTATGTATAATCCGTATTTTTTTAATCTTCCTTAAACTCGGCTGGTTATCTCTTGTAATTCTTCTTCTTCACTTTCTGCCAGAAGATCGATATCGTCTGCAAAACGTAAGTTATTTATTCTTAGTCCACCAACTATTATTCCAGTGTCATATTCATGAAGAGCTTCATCTATGACATATTCCAGAAAACAATTAAAAAGAAGAGGGAACGAGATGCATCCCTGTCTTACTCCCGTCCTGCCCGGAACGGTTTACTGCTGCAATTTCAGATGGAGGAATAAAGAGATTTAATAATCCTAATGATTTTGTTGTCAATACCATAATGTTCTAGAATCTTCCATAATGCCATATTCAGTCAAAGGTTTTTTGAAGGGCTAAAAAGTTGTGATAGATTATTTTGTTATGTTCTATGTAATTTTAGCCAAGTATGTGTATTGTAAAAATATGGTCGATTGTACTTCTGGACTTCCGAAAACCCGCTTGTTCATCTGATAATCTGCTTTCTATTTTTTTTCGATTCTTAACAATAATATTTTTAACATAATTTTGATTGAATGACTAATAAGGCTTATTGTTCTGTAATTGCTACATTTATTGCTGTTTCCCTTTTTAGGAATAGGTACAAGGACAGAAGTCTGCCAATCAGAAGGCCAAGTCTCTGTGTTCCATACGTCCTGGAATAAATTTAGCAGGGTGTCTTGATGATGTCACCTCCTCCGCATATCAGTTCCATTGTAACACCATCAATTCCTGGTGATTTTCCTATTTTTGAGGAGCTAACTGCTGCAATGACTTCTTCTTTTAATATCGGGTAATCTCCTTCCTCCGAACCTCCTGGCAAAATTCCGTGCAAAATATCATCAGTCAGTTGAGGGTCCTTTTAAAAGAGCTTGGTTGCCTAACATTTCCATCTATCAACTATTTTCTGGTTGCCCGTGATAGGAGTTCCACCTTCATCTTCTATGCTCTAATTAATTGCAGTAAAAGGTTTGGTTTTTACTTATTGATAATTTGAAAAGCACTTTTAGAATTATTTTATATTTTTGCATTGATCTGAAATTCATGTTTCTAGCATGTTTGATTTCTTTTTTAATAATTTTAGTAATATTTTTATACTGTTCACTATTATCACCGCTATTAACATGAGATTTCAAATATCTATATATTTGTAGAACAGTCGCAAAAGTGAGGTCAGTGTTTTGACGCAGAGGAAATCAAGCCCTTGGTGTTGTAATTTCAGCTTTTCTTTATTTACAGCAGGAGAATACTTCACCATCACTTGGATACTGCATCCTTTCTCCCAAACTTATCAGACCCATTTTTCTGCCTTGGATGTGGAAATGGTTGATTTAAAAACATCAGCACCCTCGTCCCTAAAAGTGATATCAAGGATTTAGGACAGATAGTTTTACATATTTGTTTCAATGTGTCAGGAAAACATATACCAGAATTCAATACAATACGCTTCACAATGTTAATGGAGTGGTTATCTCTTTTGTTAAGAGATAAACTTATTTCCACAGCTGATTTCACAATAAAACAGGTATTGGATGCCATCAAGAAAAGTGCTCAGTCCAATGCAGCAATTTTAAATAACTTCACTCTTGAAATAATAACAAGGTTTATTTCTGATGATAATGGACATGTGAAAGGCTCACAGAAACGTACCGAACTAGATAATGACGTATATTAGAAAAAAACACGTGATCAGGAGAATATGGAATTCACAAGGACTCTTTGTCTCTCTCATATTGTGGTAGAACGTAGTAATTCTAACAGAAGTTTCTGTTTCAAGCAAGGTATTGCTTTTGATGAGAAAATGCATCAAAAGCTTCTCGATTGTCGATTTTTGTTTACAAAATTACAAAGGATAGAATGCATTGCAGTTGTGTTAAAAAAGCAAACGTTACTTCAAGTGATCGTTGTTTAAAGGCATTTATATCATTTCCAAGATACATGGGTAACGAGTATCAGATTAAACTTTATTCAGCCAAAAATAATTTTCAAATTGCATAGTGCATTATTCTCAAAATAGTCTGTCATATTCACAACTTCACTACGACGTTATTGTTACAATTTCTAGATTCTTATGACACTGACACTTGTGTCCGAGATGCTTACTCACCTTGCATAAACTTGACATGCCTGCATCATTCTACGTTTGCTCAGATAGATGTGATTGATGTAGGACTAAGGCATGTAATAGTACCATTAAATTTATGAAATGCGCTGACTGTCATATTATTATTATTATTATTATTATTATTATTATTACGGGCAGCTCCAAGGAGGCCTTAGACTCATCGAGGGAGGCCCAACATCATGTCAACTATTCAACAATCACACAGTATCTATCATACTTCTCCTTGAACTCATTCACAGTCATGGCACCCACAACAGATTCTGGCAGCTTATTCCACTCATTTACCACTCTCCAAGTAAAAAACCTAACTCTAACACCCTTGTTAACCACACTCTTACCAAACTTCCATGGATGGCCCCTAGTATTGTTCATATGTTTATGTATATTGGAGTCCAAACCGTAGGGACAAATACGATTTCTGAAGATTGCAGCTGCAAATTCAGACAAATCAGCTTGTGGCAATTAGTATAACTGATGATATCGAGTAGAAAGAAGGTACACTTTCCGGTTTTCGAATCTCGTGCAAATACGTCAGGTGATAACACTCAACAGGATAAAAAGCAAACGGCTACACTAAGTGAATTGTGTTTGAAGGAAGCTCTTTTCGGAAAGGAATAAAGATTCAAACTTATAATGTTTCAAAGACATTACTAGATGATTTCATACAGGGATGAACTGTGGGAAATCTTGAAGGTTGTAGAATTACTGATATTGCCAGAGAATTTGGAATCTCATATACAATTGTATACAAGTCTGCACAACATTAGTAGTTAGGCAGCGCTCTGAGGTATTTTTAATCAGGGGGTTTAATTCCTCCCTTATCAAAAAAAAATTAAATTCATCTCCCTTGACCTGGTTTGAACTGCTTTGTAACCAGTCTGGCTGGTTTAGTTTTGAGGTCAACGTATGGTGTTATCTACAAGTGACAGCATCGTTTCTAGTGTAGGTTTAATTGGAGGAGGATAATTCCTCCCTTATCAAAAAGTAATTAAATCCATCCCCCTTCGAGCTGGTCTGAACTAGTTTCTGACCAGTTGTCCTGGTTTCATTTTTTTGAGGACAGTTAATAACATCATGTACATGGGACAGCATCGTTTTCTAGCGTAGTTTTAGTGTATGGTTTATTTCCTCTCTTATTAAAAGTAATTAAATTCATCCCCTTATCAATTTCTGTGGTTGGTTGTAGTTAGGTCACATGATAGTTCCACATCATGTATTTCACTGTTTCACTCCAAGGTAATGCTAATGGAAAGTTTTAATATTTCCATTAATCAAAAAGTAATTAAATTCATCCCCCATTGAACCGGTGAGGACTTGTTTTAGTGGCTGGTCATTTTGAGGTCATCAGATGGTTGTGTTTATATCACGTGACAGCATACCCGGCTTGTCTTATGGTTTTCTGCAGTTAGGAAACATGTATTTCTCTCCAATGGGGAGAGAACCACGTGATCGTGTATATTTTTATAAATAAGAACCTCTGTCTAGTTTTTGAATCGTTTCTTGAAATCATATAAGATTTTCTAAGGCTAGTGCTAAGCACTTTCTTACTAACGGCGTGTGTCTGTATTTATCTATGTCAGGGTTAGATGGTGAAATATGTCTTGAATCCCATTCAGCTACAATAGATTTTGGTGGATCTGATGTATGGGATGTGCTGAGATTCCAGCTTCCACAAATCAAACGATGCCTGCAGGAAAATGGAGGAGAGGAATTTTTCTTCCCTCCTGCACCGTGAGAGTGGAAGGAGGTCTTGTTTGTTTTGTTAGTGGCAATAGAGTGAGACAGTGTGATCCAGATGTAATATTAACGTTGATTGATCGTGCAAGTAGTATTTTCCAACATCTTGATGTTTGAAAGCAAATGCCAACGTGTTTCATCTTCTGTCAGAGGTTCTTGCATACAATTTCAAGGATGTTTCTATAAAGATGGGTTTGGAATCTTCTTCTCTGAAAGAACTTTCAAAAACTGGACAGTTTTTGTAAGTGTTATCCTCATTTATGAAACTCTGTTCTCCTTTTTGATGATAGAGGAATGTGAATTGTTGTGAAATATGTGCGATGTACTTTACAGATGTATAGTGTCTTTTATGTAATGATTTCTCAACACAACTATTTGAGTTCATTATTTAACCTGAACCAGTGCTTGTCTATGTTTATTTTATGTTAAGATGTCTATTGATTTAAGTAAAATATATTACGATTTGTCAAATCCGAGACGGTTTGGAAGCATATCATATTTGCAAAGAACTTCTGGGCATAATATCAGAGATGTAAAACGATGGTTACAAGAGCAGTCTACATTACATAAACCAGTGAAACGTAGATTTAGACGATAAAAACAAAAGTTTTCAATGGAATTGCTAATCAGTATCAATGTAATTTGATGGATTTAAGTGCCATCTCTAGATTTAATAATGGTTTATTAACTATGATTGACGTATTTTCTCATAAAGCTTGGGTTCAGCCTCTCAAACCAAAGGAGGTTTAGAAGTATCCAGAGCTATGCAGAAGCCGTTACTGGATGCAGAGGATCCCATACAGATACAGGTTGACAGAGAAAATAAATTTCGGAATAAACGTGTGCATAATTTACTTGAAAAACGAGGGATACGTTCCTTCTTTTCTAAACGTGACACCAAAGCATCGATAGTAGAAAGATTTCGCCGTACTTTACGAGGTCGCATGTGTCGTTATTTCACTTATTAAAATACATACACTTATGTTGTATTTAAGTGAAAACTTATGTTTATAAGTGTAAATACATACACTTATGTTATGTGTTACCTGAACTTTTAAGTGGGTATGATTTATCTAAACATAGATCTATCGGGATGGCCCTTGAAGAAGTGAATCACGGGAACGAGAGTAAAGAATGCCAATGGTTATATGACCAGAATGAAGAACCGAACCCTGTAATATTTAAGAAAGTGACATTGTGCGTATTTCCCGACCAAAAAATCTTTTTGACAAAGAATCCACACCTTCGTGGACCGAAGAAATCTTAATCATCAAGACCATTCTTTTTACTAGTCCTGTCACCTATCAACTCAAAGACACAAGCAGAAAAGAAATTTCTGTTCGTTTTTATGCAGACGAAATGCATAATTGGCGATCTTATCCAGACCTGAGTTGGATTAGTGCAAGCGAAGTATTCCATTTATAACAGCGCTCTGGGGTATTATTACGATTCTTTACATTTTGTCTCTGTAAACAAGGTCGTACTCCCTGAAGGTGATAACTGTAAATTCCAAATCAAGATGGTACAGGTAGGAGCATGCGTTGTTCGGTAATTGGCATATGTATGTTTCGAAGATATAGTAACGCTTCGTTTAGTGATATAATTGTGACCTAGATGAGTATAAATATCCTCACGTAAGCAGAAGCAAGTATACAAAAGTGTTAAATTCGTGCTACCGCCTGACATTTTCACTATACCTTCCGAGGACAAATATGGCTGCTGGTTATTCGATGCTGCAAATTTTCGAAGACGAGTATCTGCTCTAAATAAACAGTTGGGAATATCGTCTCATGGCATATCTGACTTCAGATCCGAAGTATTTGGAAAAGCAGGGGTGCACAACTCCGTGGACTCTGTCAATGCCGACAGAGATACCTAACCTAGACCTCCCAGGAGGGTTAACACAAGTGACAGTTTTAGAAACACGACCTAGAAATTCAGGATTTGTGAATGAAGCCTTATTGGATCTTGTACGCCATGCTCTTTATCCTCATTTTAAGCGACACACAGAGAGATGCATTCATCGCAGTGATGGGATTGTGATTTTTCATTTAGCACCTGCCCTATCATGTGTAAATCTTGTAGAAGTGTTGGAAGCTTGGTGAGGTCGTTTCCAACCGATTTTAACAGAGAGTGAAAACGCTTCGTGCTTCACTCTACAGTTCATCGAAGTGCAGTTAACAGACTGAAAGAATATTCATCTGTTCGAAATGGTTTTTGACATCAAAGGATTCTACTGTATGTAATGGAGTATCTACTTATGCCTAGTACAGCTTCTATGGATATATTCCTGGAGAACAAAATAGGAAATTATTCTTTAAGACTACCACGTACTGTTGATCTCTACCCAGGTGAATGGATGATGGGTTTAGCAGAAATTCAAATCCCTGCTGTTTTCAGATGAATAAATAAGCTTGAAATTGCATATGAAACTAAGGGTGAATACCAGATTATTGGCTGTTCCATTGATATGAATACTACAGTGGGGAATGCAGACCAGCTGGCAAAACAGAAGAGCAACGCTGTTCCCGATAATGATAAACCCTATGCGATGTTTACTGTGGAGGGTAAAAAAAAGAAAGGAAGATGGTATGTTGTTATATATATCCTACATTGTTATCAGATCAAACTTTCCTCGGATCTAGCTCAGTTGTTGGGAGGTCCTGAAATCCCTTCTGGAGAGGCTTACACTGGTTGGAAAGGACCAGGAACAATCGTGATTGATTCCAAGTGCTATAACTTAACTTCAGAGTGCCTACAATATGCCTTTTCAGATGTGTAAAATAACGAGAATTGGAAGAATTGAGACAAAAATGTTAAGTTTTTGTCTCAATTTACTTTACAAAAGTTCTTAGCAATTATATTATATTTCAATACGAATCAGATGGGAAAGTTAAAATAATTATTCCCGATAATACTATTCTTCGATTTCCGATTTGAGATTCGTCTATCTCCAGTGATCTAGGGATGGACGAATCTCAAATCGGTCGACTACTTTCTGGAGAAGTCAAAGGAAAGTACATAATTGACATCAGGAAGATAGTTTACCGAATTTATTGTTATTGTAATCTGGTGTCTCCGCATGTTGTAGGTGATGTGTATGCACGTCTGCTCAGAATAATTCCTGATATTTATAATGGAAGTGATATTATTTCTAAAATATACAACAGGATAGATTACTTTCCTGTGTCTACGAAAATTTTTCATGTTGTAGAAATTAATTTAAGATCAGGCATTGGGGAACCTCTCTTATTTCGTTCTGGGAAATCAGTTATTAAACTCCACTTCAAGAAACGAGGATGAGCTATTTAGAATACTATAGGGATCGAGCAGGATTGGGAATAAACTTGAATGTGTTGAAGGGTCCTACTTTCCAGCCTTGCAGAATAAAGAAAAATCTTTATCGAATAGAACATCGAGAGTACGTGATCCGCGATTTACTCGATTAAAAAAAAATGTCTTCAAAGTGTGTGGGTTAAGAGCTTGGGATCCCAGACGTCCCGTAAAATACGGGATCAAGGCGAGTGATGGCAACATTGCAATAATGATAAGTTCGTTAGAACAGTGTGCATGTGCATTGACATTTTGGCGTGTGTCGTGATATTGGCTCAGCTTTAAATAGCACGGAACGGTCTGCTTGACCCAAGCCATTTTAGAAGCTTGCTCCAAGAGAAACAGGTTGGTGCTTGCAGAGTATTAATTACTGTACGGCTGCTGTTGAAATGTATGGTTTTTCAATTTTCCTGTGGCCCTGTTGAACGTTGAAAATGCCGAAAAGGAAGTGTGATTATGCAGACGCTTTAAAAACTCAATTTCCGTTTTTTTTAAAAAAATCTACTAAATTGGGCGAGACAAATAAAGCGGAGTGTACGGTTTGTGGTCCTACAATAGGACTGGCATATGTGATGGATGTGCATGCTAAACTTTCACCCTCAGTCATAAGTGTCCCGTATTTTTTTCCAATGTATCTGGGATCCCTATTCAGAGCTCGAAAATGCCTCAAATAGACACGCGAGCATCAAAACTGGACTTTTCATGAGTGGAAGAAGGTCATCTGGTCCAATGAATCTCGTTTCCTATTGTACCATGTGGACGACGGATACGTGTTGGCACCAGGATGGACAGCGGGACGAAAACAAGTTAGTGGGGCAGTGTAATGCTTTCGGCAATGTTCTTCTGGGAAACCCTGGGTCCAGTCATTCATATGCAGGAAACTGTGGCACTACCACTTACTTAAACTTCATTGCAGACCAGGTACATCCATTATTGGCAATGGTATTCCCCTATGGTTGTGCCTTCTTTCATCAAGATAATGCGCAATGCCACACTGCCCAGATTGTGTGAGAATGGTTTGCGGAACATTAGAAAGGCTCTCAGGTCTCCAAATTCCCCAAGCATCAATCCAATCGAGCATCAGTAGTTTGTGTTGGAACAGCACACCGGCTCTGCGGTGGTTCAACCATGTAAATTACAGGAGTTGTTTAGAAACCGTTAGAAATCTTGTAACGTCGTTGCCTCACCAGATAAGAGCTATTTTGACAGCATGTGGAGGACCAACATCCTATTAGGTAGGTGGTCATAATGTTTCGGCTCTTCAGTTATACTTGCATAGGAATGAAAAACTTTTGATCTTTGTCTGTTGGTGAGTAGGGATTCTTTGGCATCTTTTTTGTGGTTGTCAGAATTTTTCGACTTTTGAACAACTGCTGCAAGGCAGTGACTAATACCTCTCGCCACTACTTGTAATTAGGACACTCAATTGTAGCGGAGACAAAGGAAATTTAAAAAACACAAATCAACTTAGCGTAATAAAGACAGCATACTCAAACTAATTTAGCGTACTAAAGAACTAGTTTCAGAGCTCGATAAACCTAATCATTATACTGATGCCTGTATACTGCATAGCATGCAATTAACATTGCACAAAAAATGTTTAGATCCAAGGCTCACGACATGAGTTTTCATGGTAGGACCGCATTACTCAAATCAACATGCAGCGTCGTCTTCGTTGATGAGAAAAGCGTGCACCGTGGGACCCGGAAGATTGGAAAGCTGTGTTATGGAGCAACGAATCACGTTACACCGTATATCGTGCAGATGGGCGGATGTTGTTGTGACGAATATCCGGTGAACGTCTCTTACCAATGTGCATAAGGCGAACTATAAAAATCCGAGATAGCAGTGTAATGGTATGGTCCTGATTTTCCTGATTTGGTCTCGGAATTCTGTTTATGGTCCTACGAACAGTGAACTGCGAGAGGTATTTGAACATCCTGTACAACGCAATGCTTCCTACTCTGTGTGGCGTTTCTACGGAACTGACCATTGTCTCTTTTCGACAAGACAACTCATGGTGTCTTAGGGCTGCTGCTATAATTACAATTTGTGGAGATGAACCTCACCACACTTTACTAGCCTCCTCAGACTCCTGATCTCAACCCTATTGGACATCTGTGGGTTGAAATGCAGCGTCAGGTATGGTCAACGTACGTCTATCCTCACAACAATCCAGAACCTCATTACATGGCTACAGAAGGAATGGACCAAAATTCCCATTGATTTCTATCATACAATTGTGGAAATATGTCCCTTAGGATTGCTGCAATCATCACAACGAAAGAAGGTCCTACAACTTGTTATGGTGGGGGCCATGGCTATTTGTTTCTCACAATATGGTGTCCGTTGATTTCTTCCAAGAAGTGTATTTGTTATCTTCATAAGACTAATCATCAGGTATGCATATTGTCTTTAGCTGAATTGGTTTCTTAGTGAGCGATTTAATGCAGAAATAGATTGCAAGTCCAGGAAAGGTATCGATATTATGTAACTTTAAAGAAAAATTTTGTGGCTGGTAAAAATGTGGACTCCTGATAAATGCAGGTGTAAGAGGGTGATGTAAGGTACATTACTAATGTTTCCACTGGACAGCAGATTTTTGTATTAAGAAAACGTTTGATTTCCTGCAGCAATTCTCTTTCTGGACACTATTCAAATATATGAAGTACGAGGACTAGACTAGACTGTTTCGCAATGGTATGACGCATCGTCTAACATTTAGACATTGGATGTTTATTGGCTCGCTCATGGTATATAGCCTTTTTTCGTTTATTTTTTTTTCTCTTTTTTTTCTTTATTTTGTTGTAACTTGAGGCACTAGTTGTGATCTACGGTAGTTACGCAGTCCATTGATTAGATAATAAATATTTTGATGATATTCACAGCTTCACAGTCAGCTTTTATAAAACCACTCATATTTATATTGTATCGTATATTATGAACAGTTTTCGTAATCAGCTTGGAACTCTCTTCATAAAGTTGCGCGCTCTGCTGATGACTGCACTTTCGTTAAAACGAAAGTGCAATTATCAGCAGAATGAGATGATGAGCTCGATCACCACAAATTCACAGATGACCATAAGGAAACAGATAACCCCTGGCTCTGCATAGTCATCTGTGAATTTGTGGAGATCGAGCTCATCATCTCATTCTGCTTGTTGTCCGGAATTATTGATCATGTTGAGCACGGAGTTTTTATATATCACGTGTTTATATTCCGGCTGTTTCGTTAATTGTTTACCGATTTTAGTTATGATTTTTGTTTCTTGTCCGTCTTCTTTATTTCGCTAGGATGTTTTTCGTGCCCTTCTTACTGTTTGTGTAGCTTACCTCTCTAGTGTTGCTTTAAGCTGGGGCATGAAGGGGTTTTTCTAAAATTTGATTCACCTTTGAAACAAAAGGAGTTTGGTGTTTCTTCGAGTTGTCCTGTTTCATATACAGGGTGGTTCATATTCCACGTACAAACTCTGAGAGGAGGTAGAGAACATCAAAATCAACCATATGCACATAGGAAAGCATGACTGGATACGCTACCGAAAGATACTAACAGGGACACAAAGATATAAAAATAACACAAGGCAGTAAGTAGTGTAAAAATCTTTATTAAGAGCAACTGAATAGTTCAATAGTAGTTGGATACATAATATGGTTTCACATCAGGTGCTCAAAGTTACGACGATTAGCAGTGATGCATGACTGACACTGACGACGCATTGATTGCCGTATATTTTCGAAAATACCTGGAGTTTCCCGGATATTAGCAGCGGCGATGGCGAAACTAGCCACGAGGTCTACGTCAGAGGCAACAGGAGTTTCGTACAACATGGCTTTAAGGGTACCCTACATAAATAAATCAATGCTTGATAAATCAGGTGAGCGTGGGGCCATGCGACGTGTCCACCACGCCCAATCCATCGAGCCTCAAAGGATCTGTCCAAATAGTGACGCATAGAAATGCTAAAATGGGCTGGAGCCCCGTTGTGTTTGAACCACATCTCCTGACGCACAGTCATTGGAACATTCTTCGGTAAATCCGGCAGAACTTCTTCAAGAAAGGTCCGATACTTCTGGGAGCACAGTTGGGGTGGTAACAGGTATGGGATGTCTAAATAGTCAGCAACGATACCTGTCCATACATTAATGGTGAAGCGTTGTACAGCATGTGATCGCACAGCGTGTGGGTTCTCATGGGCCCACATATGAGCATTGTGGTGATTGAACACCACTTCGCGGGTAAATGATCCTTCATACGTGAGCAAAACACTAGTTGGAAATTCCAGGTCTACAGCCCTTTTCTGCAGAAATCACTGCGCGGATTCCATACGTCGAAGATAATCTTCGGCCAACAGTAGCTGGACCCGTTGTAGATGAAATAAATGTAAGGACTCAGAGTGCAAAACTCGCAATACACTGGATCGAGATACTCCTATAGCAGAGGCAACGGCACGTGTGCTTGTCTTTGGATTATTGTCCATTGCATGCAATCCCTCCTTTTCCATGGCGGGATTTCGCGTCGATCGAGGCCGACAACTATCATGCCTGCGATTCCTGAATGATCCATAGTCACACAAATTCTGATCCAAATGCGCAAACATTTGGTGATGCGTTACACGTCTGATGTTTGGGTACCTTTCGCGGAACACTCGTACAGCGGCTCGTCCATTGCTGTCAGATTACCCGTAAACGAGGTGCATGTCTGTCATCTCAGCGTTCGTAAAACGACGCATGTTCTTCGTACGACGTCGAAAGCTTGAATGAGGAAGCCTTAATTGCTCACCTGGAGCGCTGGCGAACAGTGCCACCTATCACTTTCCGGTGACGTTTCGGGTCATACTTTCCTATGTGAATATGTTTCATTTTGATGTTCTCTACCTTTCCTCAAAGTTTGTACGTGGAATTTTGAACCACCCTATTATGTTGTTTGGAAGCTCTTACTGTGAGCAAATTCAGGTCTGGTTGTAGAGGCGCTGAGAGTGCATTAGGAGATTTGTTGGGGAGAGTGACTGTTTTCATTAACTTTCCTAAAGTCATGAAGAGAGACAGAGGGTGTCTGTTCAGTGACGTTGGAGATGTTTCATAATCCCCTGCTGGTCTGAGAAGGGTCAGCTGTTCGTTTCGTGATGACGTGTTCAAGGTGGGGGATGAGAGGGATGGGACTGGAGTACTACATGTTTGTTGGCTGTGGATATCCATGCTCACAAGGGCCAGTGTTCCTCGAACACTTCACAGAAGTGTTCCGGGAAGATTGTGCGAAGGAAGAGGTACATGTTCCTCGCTCGTGGCTGCTTTCTTAGTCATATATGCGGAGAGAAAATTTCTCTTTTATTCCTTCGCCTGGGAGTGCCCTGTTAATGGAGGTTGCGTCTGTAAGTGTAGCGAGATGGTGTATATTTGTGTTGAGCTGAGAATTTTATCTTCTAGGGAGGTACGTGATGTTACCAGTTTGAATAGTGTTGATTCTTTATGTTGTGGTTGGATTTTGAGGAGTTATGCCCTCCACGTGTTTTGGAATTCTTGGAAGGGAAGAGTAGTTAAGTTTGTTCTGAGTGATTTCTTGAGCGAAGAATGATTCTTTCACTACTTTTCATCAAATGTTGATGATGCAACAGATTGAAATAAGTGCTTTCTCTTATTGAAGATAAAGCAATTTTTCATGCATGTATACCTTTTTATTTATTTTTATCCTGTGTTAGATTGCTTTGATGATTTTTGATAAACAAAGACTATTATTTGATTTTGTATTTCATGGTTGAGAAAGGATAGTTATTTCAGTTGTCATTGATTTTTTGTGAACTTAACGATCTTTCCTTATGGAGGATCGAACTTTGCTGTTCATTGAATCAAACGTTTTTGTATGTCTTAATTTTTCTCATAAAAAAATAAATTTTCTTGTTTAAGTTAAAGGATATTACATCCCATATCGTTTCTTAGCCGAATGAGAAACTCAAAGAGTTTCATGCCGAATATAGTAGAAACTATATAAAGTTCGGCGATTCCAAGCGTAAGCAAATACCTGGATACTGCAGCAAGTGACCCTTTAGGTAGTGCAAGCTGAGGCAACTCATGTCTAAGGTGGAGCAAGCTCCGATCACAATTCTTGATATTTACCCATAATGTGAACTTAGCTCCTAGGAACTGTATTACTGTTCACATTATGAGAGATGTATGGATGTTAATGATCACATTTCTTTCTTACCATGATGACGAAAACTTTTTATAAAAGTTTCCACCTTTTTTTTTTTTTTTTTTTCCTAGCTGAGTTTTCGGAATAAAACATCCGCTATGACCCTTGGTCAACTTCATCCAGGGAAGAAAAGCTGTCTGTTTGTCGTAGCACTTAAGTAAATTAGTAGAAACCAAATTTAAATCGTTATACTGAAGACTTTTGTTGATTTAATTAAGATTTTAATTTAATTTAGAATATTTGGATCTTTGAATAAAGATAAAATCATTACAAATAGCCTCTACTAATCTAAATAATTTTAAATAGTATGTATTATATTAATTAAAATTAAAATTTAATGCTAAGTTTAATTTAAGTCGCTAGCTAGAAGAACTTTTGTTAGTCTTTCTTCGACCTGTTCCCGTGACAGCCGCTCTTGCCGAGCGCTAGTGGGTTTTTTCTCCCAGAAACTGTTTTATTATTAAGGTGAAACACTTATGCCACTACACAGTCATGTTAAAACACTACTACAGCCCAACATATAGAGTAACCAGAACAAAATATCAAATAACAAGACCACAGTCAACAAACTACATAATATATAAGTACAACAATCAGCACGGCAAAGCCACCAGAAACTTCTACGTACCTGACATGATAAACAAACTGCCGTTCGACAACAGAAACCTAGGAACATAAAGAGAGCTGAAACAGGCACTATATAAATATTATAGCGAGAATGAAAATTAGAGCAATTCCTGTTTCTCTCTCTCCCACCCCCACACGCACACACACACAAACCTATGACAAACCCCCTCTCAAAAACCATCGCTACAAGAACACAAAGAAACAAACACACCACGTCTAAATCCAACCCTATTTGCACAAAAAAAGAAGAAAAAAAAAGTTAAACTGTAATAGCAGTTGAAGTCTTCCAAGCACGTACCATCAGACAGTAAAATCAATACCTGGCTTGTGACCATTACAGGAACATAACCATGAAACCACCACCATCTATCATCTATTATCTTCCTCAGATAAGCTCTGCTAAGCTTCGAGGAAGAAAATTATTAACTTGCAAGTATCTGTTAATCACAATTGTAACATGTTATAAATATTATATATTACAGCATCTATGTATGCAATTTATCTGAGACATAAAAAAATAAATAAATAAAATAATAAAAATAATAATGATAAATAAATAAATAAATTATTATTGTTATTATTATTATTAATATGTATATTCTATATTCAAAAATTCTGTATAATCTTTATTGTAAATAGTAGAAGAACATGTATTATAAATACATAATATAAAGGCAAAAAAGAATTTTTAAAAAATTTTAATTGAAATCCAGTATAGAAAATGTAGCACTTTGTGCTGAATTCTCTAAAATTATAAATTACAATGTCACTTAAGATGTTTATTGTATGTGTAAATATTTCAGCAGATCAATAAAAATATTAACATATCAAAAAAAAAAAAATTATTATTTGACAGGGAGTCCAAGACTCATCGAAGGAGGGCACCTACTCTACAACTCCATCACTCAACGTCATCCACCAACCACTTTTTCAACACCAACGTCATGTTATGTCCACTACCACCGCTACCATTTTCAAAGACAATCACAGCATCCAGGCCCATGGCGGAATTTGAACCCACGGCCTTTTGGCTGGAGTTCGGATACGCTAACCACTCTGCCAACCAGACCGGTTTTGTCCCAATAACTCAAGAAAATTGACGACAGAACCCGTACTATATCAGACATAAAAATGTAGTGTTAGGATTATGGAGATTGAGATCGTGGAATTTGTGAAATGCCTCTCTTCACAGATGCTGTTTATAATTATTGATAGTCTTCGACCAGCTCTCTGACTGGCTACCCGTGTAGACTGAACTGACCTCTCATTCTCCAAAAAATTTGATTGGGTTGAACCAGCCTCGCCTACTCCCTATAGCAGAATAAAAGGTATTAGCAGAGTTATTTATTTACTATTTTTATTTCATATATATATATATATATAATATTCATCAAAGCTTGTCATAGAATTTCGTGGAATAAAAATAATAGGATTTACCGGGGAAGTGCGGATAAGGACAGAACACTCGAAACTTGCACAGTACTATGTACTACTAAATAACGTGTTTCTTTAGACGTGCTGTAATTGACTTTGCGGCTCTCCTGCTAATCAAGTTTCTTTTGTTTTCATAGCATCTTCTCAAATGGGGCGCAATGTGAATTACCTTCGGCCATCTTCCTCTCTCGATATCACGTGTTCACTTTGCTTTCGAAACGTTTTATTATTTAGAGCTTATTCTCTAAATAATGATTTTTTGGCACGGTGAGCCAAAAAATCATTCGATCTTCAACTATCTCTTCATCACTGTGAAAACAGCAATATACAGTTTTTACCTTCAAATCACAAGACCTGAGGGCACAACATTTTCTCTGAGAGGGGCTCCTGATCCTGCAACTGATACGAAAATGACAGTTGGTATAAGACAGTTTCATTACATAAAATTAACAGATGATCATTATTTACCCTGTTAAATACCACGAAAATATCTTTCCTCTTCCTTTTTTGGGGGGGGGGGGAAGCAACGGTGTCACTTCTGTATTGCAAAGTGGATTTTGATGCAGTCGCCCTCCTCATCGAGGAGTTGATTACATGAGTTCCAGACTTGGTAGAAATGGTCCATCTTGTTGTGCCTGTGGGGATGATACTCATGTGGGATACAACTTCTCACCTTTTGTTTAAAGGCTACAAGGAGAAGGTCAGGAGCCTCTCTCAGAGAAAATGTTGTGCCCTCTGGTCTTGTGATTTGAAGATAAAAACTGTATATTGCTGTTTTCACAGTGATGAAGAGATAGTTGAAGATCGAATGATTTTTTGGCTCAGCGTGCACAAGATTCAGAAATTGCTCTTCTATGTGGAGATTACAGCAGGATAAGGTTGCCGTTTCCCTAGCGGAGGGGTGTGAAACTCAATTGGCCGAGAGCAAGTTGTCATAAACGGGTATCTCAAGTGGGCCGCAAAAAAGATTTTCGACTAAAAACCCTTCACTAATTAGAAACTAAAGGAAGGGAAAGAATGAGTATAAATAGATTGGAAAATTAACAATGAAAATGTTATTTATTCAAAGTCATTACAAGATATAAAATAATAGCATAAATAATGATTATGAAAACTCAAAAAATAAATAAATAAAGAATATTTTCATTATATTAATATTTACAATATATAGCATTTAAACAGAATTAAACCAAAATGAAATTTTCTATTAACAAATGAAATATTTAGTCTAAAAAATATAAACTCTCATTAATACCCTTTACAAAAATTTACAGCGCCTCCTGTTTGAAATTTTTTGTTTGTGTTGAAATAAAATACTTCTACTTTTTTTTGGGTGGGGGGGCGGGGCTATATTTCGTGGAATTTTTTAAATGTTAACGAAAATATCTGGGGAAAGATGAAAATATTTTGGGGTTAAAATATATATACTTGCATAATATATTTATAGTAATTTTAAGTAATTTAATTGTAGTATTTTATTTTTTTCCCAACAGTTGACAACGTTTATTATTAACCGGCCTGCCAAAATATGGACTTAAAGACGACCTTCATTAAGGCAGAAAGATTGACGTCGGTTAGCATTGATCTCTGGCTGTTTTGTTACATTGATGAGAATAATTGTTCACATAAATAGGTGCTTCCAAAATAACAGAATATTTGTTGCAAACTGTTTTATTTCCGGATATTTTTGACCTAAATAACTGTATGTGTTTGGTACACCAACTTCTTGGTATTTCGCTTTTACAATGGAATCATTTTGGAAATCAACAAGTTCCATTTGAATACAAATAGGAGTTTTTTGAAATTAAAGGAAAGAGGACCTGTAAAAAGCAGAAAAAATTTCTTCCTCCTTAAAATCTTTAAATCGCCTATCAAATTATTCTTTAATCTTTTCTAGTTTGGGACAATATTGAGAAAAGGTAAAACTTTGATTCTTGTTGTACAACATAGGGGAATGGATATAGGATTGGTGAGATGGATAGGTGGTTGGTTGATGGAGAGATATCAAAGAGTAGTTTATTCAGGAGTAGAGTCCAAAAGACGGCCTGTGACTAGTGGTGTGCCGCAGGGTTCTGGTCTTGGACCACTGCTGTTTAATCTGTTCATTAACGATATAGGGAAGGATCTAAGTGGAACAATTCATTTGTTCGCTGATGATGCAAAGTTGGGTAGGACAATAGTGAATGCAGAAGACGTCAAAGTCTTGCAGGATGACTTAGATAGATTGGAGTTCTGGGCTAAGGAGAATGGATGTCAGTTTAATGTGACAAAATGTAAGGTTATGCATTTTGGGGTGAAAAGATTAGCAGCAGTGTACCACATTGGTGGAACTGTACTCCAAGAGATTGATGAGGCCAGGGACTTGGGAGTGTTGGTGGATAGGGAGATGAAGATTAGGGGGCACATTACAAAAGTAGCTAAATCAGCTCATCAACTCACTTGGTTGTTGAAAAATACCTTGACGAGCAGAGACAAGCAAGTTATTGTACCTCTGTACCGAGCCTTGATAAGACCTCATCTAGACTACTGTGCCCAGATTTGGTCACCTCGGTTCCTTCTTGATGGGGAGGAGGTGGAGAGGATCCAGAGGCGAGTGACTAAGATGATAACAGGTCTGTGGAATGAACCATATGAGAACAGGTTAAAGATTTGTGGGTTGCAGAAACTAGTTGATAGGCGGAGGAGGGGAGATATGATTGAGACATTCAAATTGCTAAAGGAATTCTATAGGATTAATTCAGAGGATATTTTTGAGATCAGGACTGGTGGTGGGAGAACTAGGGGACACCTATGGAAGCTGGGCAAGAGTGTGGTTAGCAGGGGTGTTAGAGCTGGGTTCTTTACTTTTAGTGTGGTAAATGAGTGGAATAAGCTGCCAGAGTCTGTTGTGGGTGCTATGATGGTGAACGAGATCAAGACAAGGTATGATAGATACTGTGAGAATGTAATCGCATAGTTGTGTGGACATGATGTTTAGGGACTCCCTCGATGAGTCTAAGGACTCCTGGAGTCGCCCGAAATAATAATAATAATAATAATAATAATAATAATAATAATAATAATAATAATAATAATAATAATAATTGTTCAACTGTTTACACAAAGGAAAGTAATTTAGAATATTCTCTTTTAAATGATTTTTAAACAAAACCAATTTACATCTAAAATTTGCCAGTGCATCATGCATGTGTGTTATGAACTAATCTTTCCCTTGAAGTCTGACATTTAAATCATTCAAATGTCCTGTAATATCAACTAAGAATGCAATATCTTGTATCCATATCTGATCATTAAGAAATGAAGCAGCATTTTTTTCTCTTCTAGGAACAATTTGATCTCCTCTAAAAGTGAAAAAAAAAACAAAAAGCTTTTTATAACCCTATGAGAAGATAACCAACGAATCTCTGTGTAATAATGTAGCTCTTCAAAGTCACTCTCCAAGTATTTAAGAAATTGTGCAAAGTGGCCGTGATTGCGACCTCTGCATCGAATGAAGTTCACAGTATTTGTCACAGGCTTCAGTACGTCACTAATTTCCAACACTTTGGAACACAGGACCTGCTGATGAATAATGCAATAATGCAGTGATAAGATTTCAGTTTTGGAATGTCTGGATACATTTCCTTTAACATTGCTACAAGTCGATACAAAACCTTTTTTTTTTGCCTGTCATTTGTTGGAGCACCATCGGTTGTCACAGCCACGAGATTGTTCAGAGGAATTTGGTATTTTTTCAAAATGCTCCACACATCGAAACTGTCTTCTCCTGTAGTGGTTCCATGGATAGGAATCATTTCCAAGAACTCTTCAGTAATATTCATATTGTCGTAGCTAGCCCAAAGAAACAAAGCAACTTGAACCACGTCGTGAATATCGAAACTTTCGTCAAGTGCAATTGAAAATCAGTGTATATTTGCGGATATTTCTTGCAGCTGATCATGCAGCTGCAAGAAATATTTCTTGCAGCTGATCGTGTTCGGCACACAGACATGTTCTTCAGAGATCGCTGATTGACTGTAGCAGGCAATTATAAACTCATAGCCTGGATTCACATGAGCACGCACGCTGCCCGTCACATGAACAGCTGCTTACCAATATAATTCATTTTTTTCAGTGCGCTACCTGCAGCGTGCTATAAATTAACAATGAAAGCAGAAATATAGTTTATGGTTGATTAGGATCGGATCTAACATTGAAATTAAGATATAAATTTTTATTATTGCAATTATATTTTACCAAAATTAAAGCTAAAAATCGTGGTGCGAGATATATGAAGTGATTTTCGGAAAATAATGTTTTCAGTAAAAAAAAATTAAAATGGGGACGACTTATCAAGCATCTCCCATTTGCTGTCGCTACTTCCGGCCTCGAGAGCGGTTTCTTTGTGTGCAATGTCAAAGTCATCTTCCCAAATCTTCTTTCCCATTATTTCAAGTAAATTTTACAAGTAATTTACAAGAATTGAGATATGTAATGAACAACTCTTCATGAATGAGAAGTGAAAGTAGAGTGTGAAATAGACAGCAATGGTAGGTTAGCAGAGATGGAGTAGCTATGAAGGCATACATATGATTGGTGCGGTATTAACAAAAGATCGCGCGACCAAAAAACAAAGGCAAGCCGACAATTTTTGAGTTGAAATGGTAAATCTCTTCAAACGAATATAACAATATATGAAACTGCCATAACAGCATTCACTACATACGTCTTAGTTTTAACACGTTTACGAATTTTATTGCTGCTTTGTATTTGAACTGGCAGGCAGGCTCACACATTGGTTTTTAGTTAGATACCATGTTTGCTGGTCAACATATGGTTTTGCATGAGACTAAACTTCATGCTTAATGTGGAAGGAGACATGTGTTTCATTAGTTGGTGCTGTTTTTATCCCAGTTGCTTCTAATTGCACTATTAGTTGAGATATATATTACAGAGACAGCAAACGTGTCTGTACTTTATTCAGTGATACAATAAAACTACTTATTATTCTTGCAACTGCAGTATAGTGTAGTATATGCAAAACTTTTAAATTTCTTTTTTCATAAAGCAAAATCAGGGGTGCGAGTCATATGTGAGGGAGAGTTATATTCGAGTAAATACTGTATTTCTGTTTTATTATAAAAAGCAACCATCTTTTATTAATCTTTCCTCGAGGCATCACAGGCTGCAAGAAATTGCTTTGCAGGCTGCCAGTTTGACACCCCTGCTCAAGAGGAATGTTATCACTCACTCTGTCAATATATACGTAAATGACCTTCACAGCTTAGCCACCATGAACATGATGAAGTGAAATATTACTTACAGTCCACAGATATTAACACTACTCTATTCAAAGCCAAATATGATGAAAATTGTACTATCTTTAATTGTATATTGTACAATGACCCACATTAAATGGACTAAAATAAAGAATATCCACTTAGCAAACTCCATCCCATTGCTGTAAAATTCTTTCAAGAAAAAGACATAATGCCAACTATCAAAAAAACTTATATATCATAGAAGTCTCTAAACAATACTCAGTTTCTTTAGAAAGGAATTATTTAAATGGTGCTTTAGTGGCACAATTAACAACAGAACTTGTTATGGCAAAACACAAAATTCTGAACATAAAAAAATCTGCCATTAATAAGAAATTACCTAAATAAAGGTAATTCACTAACGCTTACGGTAATAATAGAGATATGTATTAATTAACACTATCGATGCTAACTCTTCACATCGATGCTAACTCTTTACAACCACTTCTACTGTTTAGCTGCGAGAGATCACTCATACCCACACTACTCCATAACCTACCACACAATAAAAACATCTAAACATTTACAGAACATGAAACCATGAATTATGGAAATTATATCCATACACAATACAGCTAGAAATGGCATCTATAATATAAACATGCTATCCACAATAACAAACAACAAAAAATAAATAAGCTATCTTTGTCTCACAATCTTCAGAAATGCTAACTTAAAAAAATTAGCCAATGACGTTTTATTCCCATATAAGGAGTTAGTGAGGCCATTTTAATCCTATCTAACTTTTGGAGATTGAGAGGGCAGTTCAGTCTCCACTGGTACCCAATCAGAGAGAGCTGGCCCAAGGCTATCACTAATTAAGCAGCATGCAATGAAGCAGCAGCTAACAAATGATGGCGGCATCTCGTGGCACCTAACCCTAACACAATATGTTTAATTTTTGGAAATAGTGTGGGTTCTATGATCAATTGCCTTGAGTTTATGGGACAAGAAATTCGAGTTTTCAGGTAAAAAAACCACTTGCCCATGCTAGAGATCGACAAACTCGGGAACTGGTGAAAAAATGCTTAGAAAACCTTCCTCTGGTCGGCGACTAGAATTGAATGTTATTCTCTTCCTTCAGGCAGTTTAGCGCCGAGAAGTCAATTCACTATTCACATCTATTCACTTTGCACTGCTAATATTGTTATCATTGTTTAGCAGACTAATCAGTATATTTTTGAATATTTTTTTATATTTTTAAAATGGATAAATAAATAAAAACTGAAGAAAAATTAACGTTTTGCCAAGAATATTTTAAACAAATAAGTAAATGTGAAGAGAATGCTTTATTCTTTATCTTATTTAATCAACATGCTGCTTAATATTGGAGATTGTTTTTGTTCACCAAATAAGTATATCCGTTTTTTTATCCAGATAAAAATGAATGTCTTTGCAAACCACAGCGCTTGACCACAAGAAGGAAGATTTCTTGGTATGGAATCTAGTCGGCGATTAGAAGAAATTTTTCTAAGTCTTTTTTCGGCCGGATCGCGAGTTAGTAGAAGGAAAAGTCACCTACTGGAACAAAACAGAAAGCACACTCCAAATCAACATCACCAGAGATAAATATCGGTACTATCAACATAAGAAGGCTAAAGGCAAAGAAATGGAGATAGCTGAGGAATTAGATAAGTACCAGACCGACATAATAGGGGTGACTGAAACAAAAAACACAAAAATTGGTGAGAGCTTTGTAAGTAATAAATACAAAATGTTATATTCAGGCAATGACAATCAAGGAGTAGCCATACTATTCAACACCAAATACGAGGCTAATCTTCTTGAATGACAGGCAGTCTCAAGTAGAGTGATGTGGGCAAATATGAGAATAGGGAACTGGACAATGAGACTTATTTGTGCCTATGGTCCAACGGAAGGCTCCACTAAGGTAGAAGTAGAGGAATTTTTTGAGGCTCTAGAAAAAGCTACTGACACAATGAAAAAGGAAAAGTTGGTCCTTGTTGGGGATCTAAATAGCAGAGGAGGAAATGATTGTCAAACATACAAAAATACTTTGCGAAAATTTGGAGAACAGTGCAAAGCTAATAATAATGGCAAGTACCTGTTGGATTTCTGCTCAAGACGTGGACTGGTTATTACTAACCCCATGTTCAAACATTAAAATGTCCGCAAATTCACATGGAGAGAAGAGGTAAGGAATAAGAAAAGTCTCATTTAATATGTTGTTGTCAATAGTGATGTTTTCTCCCTGGTTCGAGACATCAGAATGTACAGAGTATTTGAAATTGGAAGTGATCACTATTCAATAAAATTGAATTTCATTTTTAAAAAAAGAACATGTAAGAAAGTTTTAAAGAATAAAAGTTGAGTAACTCTCAGATGTGAACTGTTGACTAAAATACACAAACATCATTCAAGAAAAAATGAAAGAGTTTGAGAACTGGATCCAAACCTCAGAGATTCAGTGGCAAGCCTTGAAGAAAACCCTAATTGAATCAGCCAAAGAGGCATGTGGTGAGGTTATCGGCAAGGATAGAAAAATCAGAACTCCATGGTGGACATAGGAAGTTAAAGAGGCAGTGAAAGAAAAGAAGAACGCATATCAAAAGTTCCTGACAAACAAGTCAGCTTGTTCTCTTAGAGAAGAATACAGAGACAAATGTAAGAAAGTGAAACGCTGTGTAAAACTAGCTAAATAAAAGTCATGTGAGGACTTTGGTAAGAATACAGAAAATAAATATCAAGAAGGTGGCATGATATTCTGGAGGTTGTTGAAGAATCTCAGAAATGGAGGAAAGAGTGTTGTAAAAGTAATTAGGATGATAAAGGTGACATAAAAACTGATGAAAAAGATATCCTTGAATTATAGAGTAATCACTTCAAAAAATTGCTAAATGAAACAAGCAGTGATAGCACAGTGGCAAAAAACACTCAACAGGCATACAGTCAGGAATTCATATCCATACTTAAAGTAGAAAAAGCCATCAAAGGCTTGAAATGTGGAAAAGCAGCAGGAGCAGATGATTTTCGACCAGAAATGCTGAAGTATGTAGGTATAAACGTTCTACAGTGACTGCACTGCATAGTTCAGAAAGCCAGGACAGAGGGACGAATTCCCGAAGTTTGAAGTAGAGCTCTAATAGGACCCATATATAAAAAGGGAAATAAAACTGAATGTGAGAATTACAGAGGTATTTCCCTAATGAGTGTTTCTGGTAAGATTTATGCAAGTATACTTGAGAAACGATTGAGAAGAATTGTGGAAGTATAGCTTGGTGAAGAACATGCTGGATTCAGGCCAAATAGAGGCTGTCAGAATGAGATCTTCACTTTAAGGCAAATAGTTGAGAAATCATGGGAATATAACAAATCTGTATTTAAGTTTTGTAGATCTGAAAAAGGCATATCACAATATGCCAATAGAGAAGCTATTCAATTCGTTACAGTATCACGGTGTTAAAGTGAACCTTCAACATTCTACCAATCAGTTTAGAGATACCATAAATAAAAGGAATTTGAAGCCAGCAATCTATCGAACAATTCTTTGGTATTGGAATGTAGGAGCCAGTTATCTGTTGGATTTGATTAGGGTTGTAACCATTTTATTCCATTAGCGTTTTGATGGTGACAAGTTCTTATAAGCCTGAGGGAGAGTAGAAAACGTTATTGGCTCTATTAATCAATGATTTGACCACACTCATTGTTTGGAGGCATGATATGAGCAGACGTTTCATGTATATGCCGGTAAAGGTAGTTTCCAATAAGCATTGGTTGACAAAATACTACAAGTTGTGTGAGGTGAGTAAGAAAGATGTCCAAGAATGGTAAACTACCACATTTTCTTTTTCCATAGTGAATTGAATAATTGCATGAAGGCTATTCATCCTAAGTAACAAGGTGGTAAGTTCGTTTTCAGAATGAAGCCAAACAGCATTTCAATAGATGGTACTGTAAAATCCTTTACGATATGTTTCTTCATAACTTATTATTATTATTATATTCACATAATTTATACACAGTCAAAACAAGATATCATATAAATAAAAATTTGACTGGTGATTCAGAACAATTCAGATTCTACCCAAGAATCTAAGAATAGTCCGTCAGGTAGCGCCGTAAAATATGGACTGTACCAAGTAGTGCTTTTTTCGTAGGTCATATGGAGTCACTTGATTGATTTTTAATTGCTGTGAATAGTTCGAGAGCTTCTTAGAAGTTTCACCAAGTGCACCGATAACTATTGGGATGACTTTGGTGTGTTTAAGCCACAGTCGGCCAACTTCGATTGCCAGATCTCGAATGTAGTAATTTTTTCCAGTTCTTTGTTGTCAATGTTGTTATCACTGGGTACTGCAATATCGATAATCCAAACCTGTCGATGTTCGATAATTGTGATGTCAGGTCTATTGTGTTCCAAATGCCGATCAGTTTGTATTCTAAAGTCCCAGAGAATTTTTGCTATTTCTCTTTCCAATACAGTTTTCCAATTTTATGCTGCCACCAGTTATCAGAAGTAGGAAAGCCATATTTTTTGCATACATGCCAATTAACTATTTTCGCCACTTGATCATGGCGGTATTTATACTCAGTTTGAGATATTTTGCTGCAGGCACTGATTAGATGTTCTACAGTCTTATCTTTCTGATCGCATAATCTGCATTTGCTGTTATTATTGATGTTGAAAATTTTTGCTTTGATTGCATTAGTTTGTAATGCCTGTTCTTGAGCTGCTAGAATAAATCCTTCTGTTTCTTTTTTAATGTATCCGTGTTGTAGCCATTGCCATGTCTTGTTCAGGTCAATTTTGTCCTCACTTTCTCGAAGAAATTGGCCATGCAAGGGTTTATTTTTCCAGCGCACATATCGGATATTTTGTTGTTCGTTTTTCTAATCGGATTTCTTTCCTGTTGCTTTTAGAAGGCCCTCTTGTGTAATTGCTTGAAGCATTGGCTCAGAGCTATTGTCGATGTAATTTCTTAAACCAATTTCTTCTTCTTCCACAGTCTGTCTCACTTGCAGCAGACCCCGTCCACCTATTCTCCTCGGTAGGTACAACCGGTCAACATCACTTCGTGGATGTTTGGCTGCTCCTTGTGATATCAGTTTGTCAATGGCTGCTCCTTTGGTTATGGCGTCCTGATCATCTTGTGCTTTCATGTTGTTTTAGTGCTTGAAACTTCATTATTAATTTTTCCTTGTTTTTGAGTAATAGATACTTGGCTGTATCATCTGTGATCGTGTCTAAAATATCCCAAATCTCTGGATTAACGTAGCTGGAAATTAATACCCAACCGCATTAAACTACAAAAGAAATTTACATCAGCTAAAGTGCTCCTTATCTAGGCCAGGATGAAAAAAGCGTTGTTAAGGGAACAGATCCACAAGGCACGAAAAAACTTAGCATCTACCCAAGCAACGTTTTACAAATAAAATCAGCGCTATCTAGCTAAGTTAATCCAGATAAAGGGAATGCTACTCTTGTTTTAGATCGGACAACCTACATAGAAAAAAGGAACCATTTGGTATCGGACCACAACACCTACCAAATGATAAACTACAACCCCACGAAATGTATCAAAAAGAAAAAAGCTGAATTATTCAAATCCGTTAACACATGGCCAGAAGAAACAACTAAAAAATTAATACCTCATTATACCCACGAACCCAGAATTAATAGCCTGCCAAAAATACACAAAAAAAAACACACCACTACATCTGATTGTTGAAGGAATCGAAAGCCTGAATTACTACTAAGCCAAAAAATTAGAGACCAGACTCAAGGAACAGGTAGGTCATTCCCCTTCCTACATAAAAAATAAAATTTCAAAAACAAAATTAAAAACATTACACTCAACGACCAAGATTTATTAGTTAGCTTTGACATAACTGCCCTTTTTAGCAATGTCCTGATCAATGATACTATTATGCTCCTACAAAATATATTTCCACCCTCCATCACGGCCCTCTTTGCCCACCTACTCCCCTCCAGATATTTCTGTGGCCAAAACAGTTTTTAGCTTCAAAAAGAGGGCACAGCCATGGGTTCAGCACTTTTTCCCCCCAATACCTAACATTTATATGGAAGACTTTGAGCAACAAGCTCTAGAGTCAGCATGCCTAAAACACAAAATTTGGCTCAGATATGTTGACGATATTTTCGCCATTTGGCCTCACGGCCACGAAGCACTAAATACATTCCTTAGCCACCATGAACAAACAACACAAACGTATCCAATTTACCATTTAAATCGAAAAAAAAAAACAACTCTCTTCCTTTCCTAGACACACTCATCACACGGCTTCCGTCAGGCTGTCTCTCCTGTCTACCACAAACCTACACACACAGGCCAGTACATACACTAAAATTCTTACCACCACCCAATATAAAAATTAGGGCTCATAAGCACCTTTGAACACAGAGCTCAAACTATTTGTTCAAATGAGCAAGCTCTAAACCAGGGATACGAGATCATTAACCATACATTTATAAAAAAGTGGACACAGTAAAAAAAAATATTCACAAGATCCTCCACAGAGACACCACTAAAAACAAAAAAGATTTCAAGAATGCTATTGCCATACCATATTTTAGAGGCATTTTGAAAAAAAAAAAAAAACAGAACACTACACAAATACAACATCAAAATGACCCTCAAGCCCCTGACAAAATTAAGACACTACTCAGTTCTTAAAAAGATCCTCTTCCATACCTACCCCACCCAGAGGTTTACAAAATACAATGCACATGTAACCTGCCATACATAGGGGAAATAAGTCAAACCGTCCCAATTAGGAAGGACGAACACAAACGACATATTAAATACCTCCATTTTCGAAAAACCAGCCTTTCAGACCACGCACTCCAAACATACCACAGAAATGATTGGAAAGGTACCAAGTCCCTACACCGCACCAAAACCTGGTTCTAGAGGAAATTTAAAGAAGTATGTGAAATGCTCAAACACAGTCCTAACTTGAACAAAAATGACGGCCTAACCATTCCAACAATGTGGAGGACCCATTTGCAACCATTATAGACCCAAAACAAGCCAAAGAATAATCTCAATACAAGAAGACTTCGTGAAGTGTTATTTTTTATTTTATTTATTTATTTATTTTTTTTAACATTGAATAGCAACCTGAACTGTACAAGTCCAGAAGAAAATCTTATTAAGGGAGGACTTCAGCAGGGTTTATTGTAGTTTTCTTTTTTTTTTTTTTAACCACTAGTGGTCAGGTTAAGTAAAAGATCAATTAACAGTGTAGATTCAATTTATCTTGTAGAGTGCTGAGCTTGTTTTCATATACACATATATCTTTCTGAAGATGACCTCAATACAGGGGTCGAAACGTCAATTGGTATTTTATTAATAATAAGTAAATTAATCATTTCAACACGTGGTTTGTGTTCCTAAATTTGTAAATATGAATGTTTAATATGAGTTTTACTTAGGGTCAAGTTCCAGCAGAACTAAACACAAATTATAGGCTAATCTATGTGTCAGGTGTTGTGTTGCAGTGTTGGAGAGGCTGGTCAGAAACAGGGTCCATAATTGGGTTCAGAGTAGTGGTGTTATCTTTGATGGACAGCACGGAATGACTAAAGGGAGGTCATATTTTAGTAACATGATTACTTATTACAATAAAATGACAGCTGAATTGTACATGGAAGATTGACACAGTAGTATACTTAGATTTGGAAAGACTTTTGATAGATTACTGCATGATAAGTTGATAGTCGAACCAGAGCAGACGAGGTAGGATATTAGAGTAGTGTATTGGATTGGAGATTGGTTATCTGATACATATCAGCAAGTTGTATATGTGAAAGGAATATCCCAGAAGAGGTAAATCACTAGTGTTGTGGTGCCCAGGGGTCTGTTTTAGGGCCATTGTTGTATAACCTGTATGTTAATCATATTGGGGAAGATGTGAATGGGGATATTCAATTGTTTTCAGATGATGAAGAGTTGGGACAAACTATGAGGAGTCGACCAGATGCTCTGGCCTTGTAATGAAACGTGAATAGAGTGAGTGAATGGGCACAAGATTGACGATGTCAGTTCAATTTTGCAAAATGTAAGGTTTTAAAATTTAGAAAATGAAGACGTGATGTAGAATTTATGCTTGGTAGGGATATATTGTTGGGATGATGATGGATAGGGATCTAAAATTTAAAGGACACATTGCCAAAATTGTGAGGACAACACAATGAATTCTGGCAATGAAGTGGAGGACACTGACTTGTAGAATTAACGAGATTCTGATTCCATTGCATAAGGGCTTGATTATGGCACATATTGAGAACTGTGAACAGATTTAGTCACCTGGTTTTCAGAAGGATGAAGAGATGTTGGAAATATCCAGATTGTCCAGATACAATTGACTAAGGTAGTGTCTGCTCTCTGGAATGTTGAACATAAAGAAAGGTTGAGAAGATGCAATTTAGAGTCTAGTGGATAGGAATCAGAAGGGTGATGTGATATGATAGAGATGTACAAGATAGTAAGGGGTGTCGAAGTATTAACACTCGAGTTTTTTCATAAAATGGTTGGAGATGGTAAGGGGAAGGGATGAGAGGTCATCCTTGGAAGTTGTATAAGAAGGGTGTTATAAAGGAATGAGAAGCAAGTTATTGCATGGAGAGCTATGAATGATTAGAATGCATTTCCTGAGAACATGGTGTCTGTAAAGAATTTGAATGTGTTTAAGGCATGGTATGATGTGTGGATGAAAAAATGACCTCCTAGATGAGCCTTTGACTCCATAGGCTCTTAGGATAAGAATAATAAGATATGCATCACAGAGAGACACATTAACTGTTTGGGTGCTATGTAAAACTAGATGAAAGGATAGAGATGGCTGAGAAACAGATATCGAAGAGTGGTTTATTGAGGAGTTGAATGTATCACAGGGCTCAGCACTTGATCCTCTGTTACTTAATTTTTACATCAGTGATATAGGAAATGATTTGATGGGAAATATTCAGTTTTTTGTTAATGAAGCAATATGGGAAGATTGGTAATGAATAAAGATCATATAGCATCGTGTATAAATGGCCCAGTGTAACGTGACTAAGTGTAAGGTGATGAACTTTAGAAGAAGATATCACATGCTATGTACTGTATCGATGGAACTAAACTGCAATGAACTTATGAAGTCAGCATCTTGGGGGTTGATAAGGGGATTGTATATACCACAGCATTTTTTGATTTTGCCAAGAATTTGAAAAAATTTCACACTTGAAAACTGGCTTCTTTCATGAAAGGAAGAATGACTGAATAACAGGTATCAGAGAATAATGTATGGAGATACTACAGGATACTGTGCTTGGGACATTGCTAACTAGTATATTAACACATCCACTTCAAAGTTTAAGTAACAGGTAGAAGAAAGGAGATAAGACTAAAACATATAAGTTGGTAAGGAGAGCATGAAGTATAGACACAAGTGAGATTTGCAGCTCATGACAGGTGGGAGAGAACTTGGGGTTATCCCTAGAAATTGAGTAACGGTGTAATTAAGAATCACAAAGCAAGTGAGGTTCGGGTTCTTCTCATGACACGTTGTAACTGCATGTAATAGATTACTATTGGATGCTGTTAAATGTGTGATCTTTGTAAACTTCATAAGAGAATTTACTTGATCACAAATTAACAAGTAGAAAGCTTAACAAGAAAATCGTGCTTGCATCTAAGTATTAAATGAAATAAATATATTGAAAAGAATAATTGTTAACTTGTATAAGAACATTGATTGTATAATATTAGAAAAATGAGACAATTAATTTTACAGTATTTAGTTATAACAATTTTGCATGTAAAAGGCTTTCTTGATATACATTTTATTATTATTATTCAGGCCTCCATGGAGTCAAAAGACTCATCGTGGGAGGTCCTTCCTAAGAAACACAAAATCTATCAAGACTCATCGAGGGGAGGTCCCCCCTAAGAAACACAAAGTCTATCACACCACTCCTTAAACTCATTGACCGTTCTCGCTCTCACCACTCCATCAGGCAATGCATTCCATGGTTCAACCATCCTACATGAAAAGAAACCACTCCTCACCCTCTTGTTCACAGTTTCTTTTCATAACTTACAGGGATGGCCAGTTGTCATCACTCCTTCGCGCTGATCAACCAAGCGAAAGAACTCCACAGTGTCAACTCTGTAACCACCTCTCAACAGTTTAAAAATCTCAATCATATCACCTCTCCTTCTTCTATCCACCAAACTCTGCAGTTCACGTTCCCTCAGCCGATCCTCATAACTGTCATTGTACGGTTCTGAAATCATCTTTGTTATCTGCCTTTGTAACATTTCCATAATTAATTTATCCCCTTCAAATCCTGGGGACCAAATCTGAGAACAGCTGTCCAAGTGTGGTCTGATCAGGGTCTTTTACAATGGAATGATAACTGTTCTATCTCTTCAGGTCATTGTCCTTCTCATTATTGCAGCAAACCTCTGTGTTATCTTCACTACCTTTGCAAAATATCACCTAAATATCAGGTTTCTATCAATCATCAACCCATAGCTTGTCTCCCCTACTTCCTCCAGCATAACTCCACCCATAGAGTATGCAGTGCCCCATTGGTTTCCCAAAGCTCAAGACCTTACATTTTGCTGCATTAAACCAATATCTCCCCCATTCATTTGCCCATCTATCTAGCTTATTCAAATCCTCTTGCAGAGCTGCCGCATCTGCACTGTTACTAATAATCCTTCCCAGCTTCGAATCATCCGCAAACAACTGAATATCCCCTTGCAATCTACTGACAATGTCATTGATATAAAGGTTAAACAATATAGGTCCCAGTACTGAGCCCTGTGGGACCCTCTGATTCCTTGAAACTGCCCCACCACACGCAACTCTCTGGTACCTATTAGACAGCCAATCCTGAATCCAGTTGACCAATCTGACATCCAAACCCATGTGCTGCAACTTAAATATCAACTTATCATGTGGCACCCTGTCAAATGCCTTCGCTAAGTCTAAGAAAATGGCAGTATATGCCTTTCCCTCATCTAATGTTCTTGTAACTTTATTATAAAAGGCTAGCATATTACTAAAACAAGAGCGCCCGTTCACAAATCCATGTTTACTCTTGCAGATAACATTACCCACATCTGTCCAATCCTGTATACAGTCCATCATTACTTTCTCCAAGATCTTACCAACTAGTCATGACACACAAACTGGCCTAGAATTAGCCACTTCCAGTCTGCTACAGCCCTTATGCAATGGCACTATCTTACCTTCATTCCATTCCATGGGCACCTTTCCCGCAGCCAGACTTTCATTGAAAAGCCAGGTCAAAGGAAATTTCAGTTTCTTAGCACATTCTCTCAAAACTTATGGTGAAATACCATCCAGTCCAAGCTTTACTGACATCCAGAGTACTCAATATTTGAAACACACTCTCCTCCTGTACCTCTAAACCTCAAACCTGCCCTATCCCTCTAGCATTAAAACTGACTCCTCCAGGATGAAATACTCCAATAAAGTGTTCATTGAACACTTCTACTATGTCCTCTGCATCAGTCACTCTGTTCCCATTTTTATCCCACAATATCATTCTTCCACAGTCATTTCTCCTCTTACTGGCCACATAGCTAAAAAATTCCCTAGGATTTTCTTTGGATCTTAGGGCTAATCTCCTCCAATAATCCAGTTTCGTCTTCTTACTATACTATTGTGTCCTCTTGTTCAGTGGTATACAGCTTTCCATTGCTGCTAACAAATATTCCTTCACAATTTCCCAAGCACTAATGATATCCCGGCCTTCCAATTCCTCCCTCCATGAAACTTCCCCAAGTTGAAGTCTTAGACTATTTTAATCACCAGTCTTATAATTCCACATACATTCCCATCTCTTTGATATTCCTGCATGTCTATTCATTTTCTAACTCAACACCACATGGTCACTCTCTCCAACTGGTGGGAGAGATGTTATCTCAGTTATTATCAACTCTTCTGATGCTGTAACCAAATCCAAAACTCTTGAACCTCTTGTTCATTCTGTTACATGTTGCCTAAGACGTTTCCCTCAAGAATTCTAGAAATTCCATTCCCCTATTGCGACATGCATCTTCCTCTCTCCAATTTATACTACTGTAGTTAAAATCTCCCATAACAATCATTCTTCTTTCACTTGCCAAGCTCAACTGTCTCAACATCTCCTGGTCCACACCCACTGTGCTCCTTGGCTGTAGCAACACCCCACTAATCATCCTATCTTGCCCACCTCTACCTCACACCATATGCTTTCAAAATTATTAGTGTCACTTCCTTCCAAAGCCTCCACTCGTAGAGGACATAAGTCGTCACTTATCATAAGCAGTACCCCACCACCACGCTTTCCCCTCCTAGCCTGCCGAAAAATTCTGTACCCAGCGACTTCTATTCCTGTTATTAGATCCTATTCTGTCAACCACGTCTCAGTGATCCCAATAACGTTTGGCCAGGCTGATGCTATCTGCGCCACCAATTCCTCTCCCTTATTCCAGATACTCCTGGCATTAGTATAAAGCATAAAAATGCCACTATTTCTATACCCAGCATTATCCCTTCGAGCCTCCACTGGGCTCAGTGTTACCTGCCATCGTCTCCATTCTCCCAAGTATCCATTCCCACAAGAGGCCACCCCTGCTATCATCCTCCCTGGGACACACTGACTCGTTCAGAACGGCAATCTCTCCAGATGCCTACGTCCTTCCTCATTCAAATGTAAGCAGTCTCTTGCATATTCTCTGTCCTCAAACAGACTCCAACCTTCCACATATTCCAGTCCTCTCTTGTCACACATTCTAGCTATGATGTCATTCAATATTACTGCTTTTCTGTTCAGTTCGTCATTATCATACTTAGGCATATTATGCTAATTCTTAGAAAAAATAGGTGAGCTGATAGAGTTTGATAAAGCTATCTCATAGGGCTACCTAGAATCGAAGTAAAGTCCAAGGTCATGGTTCCCGATTTAGACACTGCCGCGGGTCAGTCGTGTGCACACTGCCCACCAAAGTTGGAAAGTTCAGCAGGGAGATGCCACCCTAACAGGTTACGAGAAACGTATCGTAATGTCGGTGGGAAGAAAATTAATTGCAGGAGGTACAGGTAGGGTCATAATATAAAAGGGTTAGGAACCCACCCACTAGATCTTTTGCCAGTTTTCGTTTGGTGGTTAACTTATGCAGTTTCCTGAGTGACGGTCAGCAGTCTCCTCCGTGCGCTACGACATGGAATATCAGTAAGTGGGATTTAGGTGCCGTTTTCATACCATCGAGAAAAAAAGAGACCACATGGTCAGGAAAAAAGGTATTTACTGCATACTAAGCCAATCCTAGTTTAAAGGGATGAGGCTAAGCAAAATACAAAAATTGAGAATATCCTGATAGCATGTGGAACAAACTGTTATGCCTCCACAAAGGCCTCTACACACACACAAGATAAAGGGACTTTCCCATCAATGACTAAGTTGGCTTAAATCTTTCACCTGCTTAAGCACAATAATATGACACAATAATCCAATTAGATAAAATTGGATTACACACATCAATTTACAAGAGTTATGTGGAATTAGCAGTTCCGTTACTACAATGAACGCCACATTCAATTCTATTGACCTTTCTCAGTTAAGGGTAAATTACATGTACTAATATCTATACACACTGTCGCTCATTCAGTAATACAGATAAACTAGTTCCCTCCTTCTCTGTACTATTAGGTGAGCTAAAGTGCTTGTTCGACTCTCATTCAAGTCCTTCAATTGCTTAGTAATAAGAATTACAATTACAGCCATATTAAATTAACAGCATTAACATAAAACCTTTCACAGTACCGTTTGATGAAACTCTTCTACTAGACATTACTTGTCTGTGATTCATGAAGAAAATCTCCTTCTGTAGTGGGACATATTTGGGGTACTTCGGAACATGAGGGCCATCTAGGTTGCAGCATATCAGGCTTTTTCCAAGGAGACACCATCTATCTGCTGTTCTGAAGTTATCAGATTCGCCATGAGGATATCCACAATTTCCACTGATAGCCTCCTTCCTTTAGACCAGGATTGGCTTAGTATGCAGTAAATACCTTTTTTCCTGACCATGTGGTCTCTTTTGTTCTCGATGGTATGAAAACAGCACCTAAATCCCACTTACTAATATTCCATGTCGTGGCGGACGGAGGAGACTCCTGACCGTCACTCAGGAAACTGCATAAGGTAACCACCAAACGAAAACTGGCAAAAGACCTAGTGGGTCGGTTCCTAACCCTTTTATATTATGACCCTACCTGCACCTCCTGCAATTAATTTTCTTCCCACCGACATTACGATATGTTTCTCGTAACCTGTTAGGGTGGCATCTCCCTGTTGAACTTTCCAACTTTGGTGGGCAGTGTGCACACGACTGGCCCGCGGCAGTGTCTAAATCAGGAACCATGACCTTGGACTTTACTTCAGTTCTAGGTAGCCCTATGAGATAGCTTTATCAAACTCTATCAGCTCACCTATTTTTTCTAAGAATTAGCATAATATGCCTAAGTATGATAATGACGAACTGAACAGAAAAGCAGTAATATTGAATGACATCATAGCTAGAATATGTGACAAGAGAGGACTGGAATATGTGGAAGGTTGGAGTCTTTTTGAGGACAGAGAATATGCAAGAGACTGCTTAGATTTGAATGAGGAAGGACGTAGGCATCTGGAGAGATTGCCGTTCTGAACGAGTCAGTGTGTCCCAGGGAGGATGATAGCAGGGGTGGCCTCTTGTGGGAATGGATACTTGGGAGAAGGGAGACGATGGCAGATTAATGTACTGTAATGTGTTTATGAGTTTAATAAACTTTTGATTATCAAATATTCAGTTGTCTGAAATTGCCATTCAATGCACTGCTTGTTATAACAAACTGCATGATTATTTCACTTCTAGACTTATTTAGGAATTTGCTTCTTGTTTTAAACTTCTTTATAAACTAAATATCCTAAATGGTGCAGCTTTGAAAAATAAATGTTTTAGGATACTAAGACGAGCAAGGGCTTAGATTTCTTATATGGAGGTGACGATACGTGAAGAAAAAGGATAATATATATAAAGGAAAGTATAAAGAAAATATACAATTAAACAAAAATAGGACACAACATAAATGGCACAGCCAACAGGATGTGGTTTAGCTAATTAAACTTAGAGTATAAGCTATTCACAGCAAGTTGGTTTTGGATGAGGATCAGACAACTGAAAGCCAAAAGTTATATTTTGTGTATTGTTGGAAAATTTTTGTATATTTTGCTGTAAACTGGAAGCAAGTATGATGGATCCCTCTAGTAGTTTAGGCATGAGTGATAGTGAATTTGTTTGGTATGTTACACCCCAGCAAGTGTTCCCTCAGTTTTCTGGCGAAGATTCCAATGACATCATTAGTTTTTTCTGTTACATAGAAGAGCTTAGAAAGGTTGGAGGATGGACCGACTTTCGGTTGTTAGTCTTGCTCCATAGTAAACTGGTGAGAAAGTCAAAAAGCTTCCTTTATTCCTCTCCCATCCTCATAGAGACCCTAGTTTACTCTTGCTTTAAGACAGTCCTGATTTCTCAGTTCTCCAATCTGGGAAGTTTAGAACCAAATTTGTGGAAACTCCAGAGGCTGCAGCAATTAAGGACCAATCTGCCCGAACAGTGGCGTGCAAATTTTTCAAGATAGTTGTTTCTAGATACAGAACACTACAGACACTTCACTCCGACCAAGGTTCCAACTTCACAGCTGAAGTCATGTTGCAGCTGTGTAAGTTGTTGAAAATAAAGAAACTGTTCACCACGCCTTATCATCCCTAAGGAAATGGAATGTATGATAACTAAATTATCTGATAACCAACTCTCGAATTGGGATACTTTCTTACCTCACACATTATTTGCGTGCAGAACCGCTCTATATCCTGCCATCAGAGAAGCCTCTGCCGTTATCCTCTATTAATTTGAGCCAACCTTCCCTAGTGACTTCAGGAACTCCTATGTAAATTCAGGATTCCAGATATTGACAACTATCTCAATAGTCTGATCACTGATAATAAAATTGCTTATGAGATGGTAACCAAATCCAGTGAAGCTTGCTCACAACGGGCAAGGAATTATCCCAATAAAATGAGAAAATAAAAGGATCTGAATCCCGGTGATCTAGTCTTGCTAGAACAAAATTACATTAATAAGAAAGGGGGGAAGTTTGGATTCGATGGAGAATGTGTGCAGAGGAAGAAGTGCTACAGAGGGGGACAACAATCCTTGTCAAGAAGGAAACCCTAATATAAATTCCCCTGCAAGTAAGAAGAAAAATGTTAGATGTCAAGGAGAGCAGGAGAATCCAGTGTCAGACAGACAGTTCTCCAGGTACACTCGGTTTGGAGAGTGCATTGGGGCAAGTATACCAAATGAACGGATGTCAACCAGGGTGGGGGGGAAGGAACTATGAGAACCAGAATCAAGACAGGATACAAGAACAAACCAGGTATAACCTTAGGCTCCGACAAAATGGTAGGGTAGACCACAGGAAGGGAGTTTATCCCCTGAGTGAACATACCTCTGATGAACGGAGTTCTGATGAAAGAATCTTAACCTGGGATACATCTCGGACAGCTAACCGAGGTGTGAAAGAAGGCATAAGTAGGGCAAATAGGAGAAGGAAACTTAAAAAGAAAGAACACAATCAGGATAAAGTACATAGCAGAATTCAGTGCTTACAATTTACCAGGTGTTTCTTCAATAAGCAGCAAGTTCCTGAAGGAATGAGGAGAGAAGGAATAGAAAGTTTGTCGGTTGACAGGAAGGAATCCAAGGGGATGATTTACACCAATAGAAAGCTAAATGACAATGCTGTCAAAAACAAGGGCTCACTTTACTTCTATAGTCTGGGGAATCCACAATATAAAGAGTGGATAAGGAGCAGGAAATCCTTGAAAAAAAAAATTTCGAACCCCAGATGTAAGAAAAATTTAAAATTTTATGAAAAATATTTAAGGAGTGAGGGAAACTTTGTTAAATGTGTGATCTTTGTAAACTTCATAAGAGAATTTACTTGATCACAATTTAACAAGTAGAAACCTTAATAAGAAAATCGTGCTTCCATCTAAGTATAAAATGAAATAAATATATTGAAAAGAATAATTGTTAACACGTATAAGAACATTGATTGTATAATATTAGAAAAAGGAGATAATTAATTTACAGTATTTAGTTATAAGAATTTTGCATGTGAAAGGCTTGCTTGTTATACACTTGAAACAAGAGATTGTAAATTATGCTAATTCTTAGAAAAAATAGGTGAGCTGATAGAGTTTGATAGGGCTACCTAGAACCAAAGTAAAGTCCAAGGTCACGGTTCCCGATTTAGACACTGCCGCAGGTCAGTCGCGTGCACACGGCCCAACAAAGATGGAAAGTTCAAAGTCCACCCTAACAGCAGGTTACGAGAAACGTATCTTAATGTGTGTGTGTGTGGGGGGGGAATTAATTGCAGGAGGTGCCGGTAGGGTCATAATATAAAAGGGTTAGGAACCCCGCCACTAGGTCTTTTGCCAGTTTTTGTTTGGTGGTTACCTTATGCAGTTTCCTGAGTGACAGTCTGGAGTCCCCTCCATCCGCCACGACATGGAATATTAGTAAGTGGGATTTAGGGCCTGTTTTCCTACCATAGAGAACAAAGGAGACCACGTGGTCGGGAGGAAAGGTATTTACCGCATACTAAGCCAATCCTAGTGTAAAGGAAGGAGACTATCAGTGGAAATTGTGGATATCCTCATGGCGAATCTGATGACTGCAGAACAGCAGATAGATCATGTTTCCTTAGAAGAAGCCTGATATGCTGCAACCGAGATGGCCATCATGTTCCGAAGTACCCCAAATATGTCCCACTACAGAAGGAGATTTTCTTCATGAATCGCAGACAAGTAATGTCTAGTAGAAGAGTTTCATCAAACGTTATTGTGAAAGGTTTTATGTTAATTCTGTTAATTTAATATGGCTGTAATTGTAATTCATATTACTAAGCAATTGATGGACTTGAATGAGAGTTGAACAAGGAATTTAGCTCACCTAATAGTATAGAGAAAGAGGGAACTAGTAACTAGTTACCAGATTATCTAAGGACCAATGCTGGACACATTCCACTGGTTGCATAACTTTTGTTTCCTGTTTTTCAGGTTTGCCGTCCCTCCAGGTGTATATTCTAAAATTGCTGTATTTCTTCTTATCCCAAAAGAAACATAATCATACCTTTCCAATAAAATATTCTGCTTTTATTCTTGTTATTATTACTAATTAATAATATTTTTACTACTAAACTATCAAGAATTTTTTTAAAATTCTCTATCATCAATGAAAAATAAAAGTAAATATCCAAAAAAAACTTATTTATCTTATACGATGAATATGTATTAAAACTCTCCAAATGAACAATTTAAACATAATTTGCAGAAGAATGAATTCTTTTCAATAATTCATCATGCTCTGATATTTCACTCATAAAATCTTCACAGCAATCAACCATATTATATTTCACAATTAGAATGGCCTTTATTGTCTCAAGTTTTAATTGTGATTTCTCTGCAGTCCATAATTTATTCACAACTGAAAATACTCTTTAAACGTTTGGCATATAATCAAAAAATAATTTCACATGAAAAATTTCCTCAGAATAAACAACTAATGTATGTTCGTAGTTTACTCTTTCTGTTAAGGTGAATAAAATATTTCAAATGTTGAAAGTTTATTTTTCACTTGGTTCCTTTATCCAAGTGTGAGCAAACAAAGTTTAAGCCTGAAAGTATCTTCAGGACTGGGGTAAGGTGGTACAACACCAGGCCACTCCTTGCATTGTGGCCCTTCCCTTAATGCATAATATTAGACATATCCACAAGGAGATGTGTTTTGCATTATGGGAGATACTGAGATAGGAGTGTTGGTAACTTGCTCCACCTTTGCAAGGAGTGCCCTGGTGTTGTACCACCTTACCCCAGTCCTGAAGATACTTTCAGGTGCAAACTTTGTTTGCTCACACTTGGATAAAGGATTAAACTAATTTTATTATACTCTAACCAAGTGAAAAATAAACTTTCAACATCTTTCTCTAAATCCAGAGTAACTAAATAAAAAGGTGGCACACCGTTTGGTAGCTTCTTTTGACCTTGCTAATACTTCTGCCTTGGTATCTCCACTTGGGCCTGGCTCCCACTGAAGAGACCTCAATAAAGGTCAAAACTAGTCTGGGTTTTGGCCCTTCCCTTAATGCATAACATTAGACATATCCGCAAGGAGATGTGTTTTGCATTATAGGAGATACTGAGATAGCCGTGTTGGTAGCTTGCTCCACCTTTGCAAGGAGTGCCATGGTGTTGTACCACCTTACCCCAGTCCTGAAGATACTTTCAGGCGCAAACTCTGTTTGCTCACACTTGGAAAAAGCATTAAACTAAATTTATTATAAAATATTCCAAATGTTGTACGTTTTGCTGTACACATACTAATGCTGTACAGGACCAGTAAATGCTGTACAATACAGCATAATGCCGTACATCTGGTCACATAAAACTAGTTTATCAGTATTACTGAATGAGCGACAGTGTGTATAGATATTAGTATATGTAATTTACCTTTAACTGAGAAAGGTCGAGAGAATTGAATGTGGCATTCATTGTAGTAACGGAATTGCTATGCCCACATAACTCTTGTAAATTGATCTGTGTAATCCAATTGTATCTAATTGAATTATTGTGTCATATTATTGTGCTTAAGCAGGTGAAAGATTTAAGCCAACTTAGTCATTGACGGGAAAGCCCCTTTATCTTGTGTGTGTAGAGTCCTTTGTGGAGGCATAACAGTTTGTTCCACGTGCTAGTGGGAAATTCTCAATTTTTGTATTTTGCTTATCTTATTAACATTGTATCATTTTAGTAATGAATTGTAGTTTTTAGAATTTAATGTACTGTATTGTGTTTATGAATTCAATAAACTTTTGCTTATCAAATATTCAGTTGTCTGAAATTGCCATTCAATGCAACACTTATAACGTACGAACCTAGGCTTGGTGGGATGGGGGAAGTTAAATTATGATATCAAGTTTACGACTGCATGATTATTTCACTTCTAGACTTATTTAGGAATTTGCTTCTTGTTTTAAATTTCTCTATAAACTAAATATCCTAAATGTCGCAGCTTTAAAAAATAAATGTTTTATGATACTAAGAGGAGCAAGAGCTTAGATTTCTAGTACAGAAGTGACGATACGTCATCTCTAGACAAGCTTATATGTTGGTTATGCATTACTAAATCACTTAAGGAATTGACAACGTACATAAGAATATAAATTAAATTACACTTTAATAAATATTTCCGACCCTGAAGCCTGAAGCACTCAACCACTTTCACGTGGTCCCAGCTTCGCCATTGCTCCCAGAAAAATACGTAGTGAGGATATTATGATCCAGATCGAATGCTGAATCTGCCACATTCCAATTCAAATCGCCAACAGTGTAAGACTGGATGTAGCCTGTGTCCTCTCGAAAGCAAGGCCACCAAAAACCAACATATCCAATAAGGAATATAACGCTCTGCAGGAAATAAGGAATAATCATGAAATAATTATCACCAAAGCGGATAATGGAAATGCAACTGTAGTACTTAACCAAACGGACTACACAAGTATGCTTAATGCTCTTCTATTAGATCAGGCTACTTACCTCCCTATTGAATACAATCCCACTAACTCACAAATCAGAAAACTTCACAGGCTACTTAAGAAGGTCATTTCTTCACCAGTAGAAATTACTAACAGATCAAAACAGTTTAACTCTATACCCCTCCACCGTATTTATGGACTCCCAAAAATACATAAAGAAAATGTGCCATTACGTCCCATAGTGGATGGCATTGATTCCCCCACATAGAAATTAGCTAAACATTTGACCAAAGCACTCAAACACTATACTGGCAACACACCATCACACATAAAAAACTCAGCCCACTTCAAAGCCAGCATAGAAAACCTTACACTCCAACATACTGACATAATGGTCAGCTTTAACATCTCCTCTTTATTCACAAATGTCCCACTCAAGAAAACTTTAGAGCTAATCCAAGCTAAATTTCCTCCTGATATCTCAGCGCTATTTCAGTTCACAATTAACTCAGGCTATTTCGTTTGGCAGGGAAAATTCAACAAACAAATAGAGGGGACAGCAATGGGTTCACCACTTTCCTTACCCTTGGCAAATTTCTTTATGGAGAAAGCGCTGCCGTTGTTCATGTTTGGTGTCTCAGGATCAAACAAGTGAATGTGCAAAAGATGTGCATGAAAAAATAAAATCGCTAAAAAGAATTACTGTCTTAACTTTTTTTCTAAAAATCAGTTTTAGGTTAATATGTTTGGAATAAATTGACTTAATTTTCATTATCATTGGGATTCAATGCACCACTTTTGGTGCATACACCATGGGTTGTCCATCCTGGTCTACACCATGCTAACACTGAGTTCTAAAGCAGCTCCACCTCAAAAATCATCATGGATCATCTGGAGAACTGAAATGGGACTGGGAAGAACAAATGAGAATTGTGGCAAACTTCGTAACTGTCAGGAAAATACTCATTCTAGAGGGAGTGATAGCCAGATGCCATAAAAGGAATACCTTGTTGACCAAAAAAATGAGATTGGCTTGGTTAAATTGGTGCAAAGATCATGCCAAGTGGACCCCTCATCAGTGAAAAAGAGTAATTTTTTTCTAACAAGAAAAGTTTATCCTGCAGGGTGCCAATGGCAGACAGACAATTCAAAAATGGTCAGGGAAAAAATTTCAACCCTGACTGTCTGGTGTCAATAGCCAGTCACATGATCTGGGACTGCATCATGGCATTGGTCACTTGCATTTCACAAAAGGTTCAGTGAATGCAAAGACCACTTTATTGCAGTGGAGTACTCAGAAATTAATCTTCTAGGGGTAGCTGAGTTGAACGAGATTCCTGAGATTCCGTGATTCCTGAGAGCTATAGGGTATTCCCACCTCATGTGACCACTAATCCATAAGTAGCATAGAAATAGAAGACACGACACAACATGAAACACAACATATGACATAAAAAAATAATTAAAAATGAATTTTTTTTCCGTTTTCTTTGGGAGGATGCCAGGACTCCATTTCCCCGCCCATGGGTGCACCACTGCTTTACTGTAATGACAAACTGCATCTTTCAGGATCCCTCTGCCCCTTGTCATAGGGCAAAAAGTGTAAGTAATATACCATTATAACCCTAAAATATATTATACGAATTGAGTTCAGTACTTAGTATATTAACTAGGATATTCAGTGACTACCATGAGCAGGAATCAGCCCATTTCTCAACCCCATTCAGAATTTGTGATACCAAATGGATACTGAAAGACACAAGAAGAAGAAGCTGAAAACACTTCAGGAGCTCCAAGAAGCCATTATAAGGGTATGGAACCATGAATTGATTGTTGCATCATCAGGAAATTGATTTTGCCAAGCTGTAATACACACAAAGTACTAAACAGCAAAAAATGAATTTTTAGCGTTGAATGTGTGTAGTTGAACCAAATTTGGGTACTATATTTGTTTTTCTTGTGAAAATATTACTGTCCACTCCATTTTGAAATATTTGCAGACTTGTCAAGTTTGTTGTCATTTCTGAATTAAATCACATCTTGTACTAAATAGAACCAAATATTAATCCAAAATGAAAATGTTATATTACCATCATTATTTTTGACGGTTATTGTGTTATTATCCCTTTTAAAATAAACATTCAAATTTAATTACCAAAAAAAAAAAAACGGTTACAGCAGGTGATGCGGTTTCTATGAATATGAGTGTATATAAACTTTTTAATACATTTTGCTCACAATAAATTAAAGATACCAAGAAATTATATACAGTATTTTTCGATAGATGACGCGCACCCACGAAATTTTCATCACTCCTTTTGATGTATAGATAACGCGCATGTGCCAACTAGCGGTAGAGTTAGGAAGTACAAACGGAGGGTGGAGGAATTCTTTAAAAGCACGTGCGTTACTAGTAACAGTGGTCGATTTTTTTAATTAAAAATTTTACAATTTTCTCATTATTGGGGAGCACTGTGACGTTACTAGGACTTTTTGTGTGACCATTGGGCCCGAAAGATAACAATTGAAAGGTAGGTGTACATTTTTTGTATTTTATGAAGTTACATTATTCGTTCATCCTGTTTTAAAATATTTCATAAAGTAAATCATTATTTGTTTATATTTTGTTATTAGATCTGAATTACCCATGGAAGACAGAAGTACTTCTTGGAGAAAATCCTACACAGCGCAGTTCAAGCTTGAAGTGGTAGAAGTAGCAAAGGAAAAAGGGAATCGTGAAGCTGGTAGATTGTTTAGTGTTGGAAAAAGTAGTGTTTGTGAATGGCGAAAGGCTGAAACAGTCGTGAAATGTTTACATTCAAGGAAACGTGCTATAAGGATTAGAAGGTGCCTTGTGGCCAATCATAGAAAAAAACTGTTTGATTGGGTTATTAAAGAGCTAAAGGTATGAGAATATCTACTGTCTGTGTGTTGCGGGAATTGAAAAGAATTGCACAAAACGATAATGTAAAGGATTTCAAGACCTAACTCATCTTGGGTTTTTGGATTTATGAAGAGAAACAATTTAAGTGTGTGCTCCTCCACTAGTGTTGGACAAAATTTGCCATGCGACTGGGAAGTGAAAGTAGCTAAATTTCGTTTGTTTCTGAGAGACAACTTGTGTGGGGTTGATGCTTGTCACTTTGGGAGTATGGATGAGGTTCCCATAAATTTTGACATGCCTATTTCTAGGACTGTGAATCTGAAGGAAGCAAAAGAAGTTTCAGTTGCTAAAACAGGGCACGAAAGGTCTAACTTTGCTGTGGTTTTCTGTGTAACTGCAGATGGTTCCAAACTACCACCGATGGGGATTTTCAAAAAAAAAGGCTGTTCCAAAAGGTTGTGATTCAAAGATATTATTATTACTGCTAATGATAAAAGTTCGATAAATTCCGAGGTTATGAAATTTTGGTTGGAGAATGTGTGGTGAAAGAGAAAAATGACATTTTTCAACACAAAATCTTTGTTAGTGTTGGATTCGTGTAGGGCACACAAGACAGCAGAAGTTAAAACAATTGAAAGTATTCCAAATTGGCTGTCATTCCAGGTGGTTTAACAAAAAAACTCCAACCTCTTCATCTTGCAGTAAATAAACCATTCAGACAATTTGCAGGCTATGTGGAAAGACTGGATGATGAATGGCATCCATGAATATAACAAAACAGGGCAGATGAAAAGAATGTCATATAAAGATATAGTTATGTGGATTGTAGAAAGTTGGGCGCTGCTGTAAGTGAGATCTCTGTTAGAAATGGTTTCATTAAAGCACAAGGGAATGCAGTGGTGTCTAGTGACAATGATTATGAAGATGAAAAAATACCAAACGAAATTTTTAAAATTGAGTCTGATGAAGAATTTGTTTTATTTGAATAGTGTAATGTTCAATAAATATTAAGTAATATGTCTACCTTAGTTTTGATTTACCTCTCATACTTTTCAAATGTATACCGTGCATGTTCATTTTTAACGAATTTAGATTTTTTTGTATAGATAACGCACACATTATCTATAGAAAAATACGGTACTTGGTTTAATCCTTTATCCAAGTGTAAGCAAACAAAGTATGCTTACACTTGCCTTAGTATCCCATAATGCAAAGCACATATACTTACATATAATTACCTGTAAGTATTATTACATTACACTTCCAGGGAGTCCAAAGACTCATCGAGGGAGGGCATCTACTCTACAACTCTTCATTGCACTACTCCACCAACCTTCATTACCTAACACAAATGCCATCTCCTGCCGACTACCACTTTCACAGACAATCGCAAACATCCATGCCCATGGTGAAATTCGAAATTGCAGCCTTTTGGTTGGAGAGCGGATACGCTAACCGCTCGGCCAACCAGGCCATCCATTGTAGGATGGTAGTGACTCATCACATTATAAGATGGGTCACTACCCAGACCGGTTTCCCTTTGTAAATGTGTGGGGGTTACCTCTCAAAAAACTCAGCAGTCGTCCCTATCAGTAACAGGCTCCCCTATCTCTGAGAGGAACTCTCAGCATTTGGCTCCACCCAGTGTGGCAGGCTCACCCCACCACTGAGCAGATCCACTCATACACCTGGGGGGGGGGGGGGGATAACAGCAACAACCATGCTTCAGTTAACTTCATTGGCTACAGCATTATGATTCATTACCCCCTTCCCCTGGAAAACAGCAACAGCCGTGCTTCTGTTAAATTTCATGGGCTACAGCATTGCCATTCATCACCCAAGCTGCCACACTGGTTTCGACCTTGCTTCAGGTCTTGTCAGTGGGAGCCACACCCAGATGTGATAATAAGGTTGATGTAATGCTGAAGTCATGTTTTCATATACAAGTAGCCAAAAGTTGTCACACCTTATTATTAAAATACTCTGGATTAAAGAATATTTTGCTCACCTTTGTAGTAAAGCAGCACAAATTTATATCATTAACATTTTCTGAGCATTTTTACTGTTCTGCTAGTCAAAATTTTAAAATTTTGCATGCCACTTCTTATCTTTATGTAAATAGAATATTAATGACTAGTTTTCATTGCACCTACATGTCTTATGATACTGAATTACAAACTTGAATCAAAGCTGCTTTAATTATTAGAAAAGTGTAGAAGTTTACATGCGATAAATACAGCAATATTAATGCTAGATGAGCAATTAATATTGCAATCTTCTATATACACACATAATGTTCTTTCAGGAAACTGGCAGCATAAACTAAATAAAACCTCAAAAATTGAACTTTCACCAAAGTTTAATTGGCATCTTCGAGTATTAGTACACTTGTAATCACACATGCCTGCAGGCACACTTCAAGTAGTGAGATGGAACAGGAGAAATACAGAATGCCCAGTAGTCCTGAAACAATGCCACCTATTGACTTTGGTTTGGTGTTCTTGGCTGTTGGACTGATTGTTGCAGATTAGGGTTCCCCATATGAGGGGCAGTTTGATGCAACCATTGTTTTTCAGGTTGAGAGAATCCATAAGGACCACAGCAAAATCAAGGAATAGCCTCTCAGATTTCAGCTTGCTTCAGTGGAATAAGATGATTTTTTTCCTGTGACAAGTATCAAGGCATGGCCTGCCAAATCTCAGCAGTCATGGTGGTGGAAATGGATATTTTGACTGATATTTTAACATTGGCTGTCTTGCTTGTCTGACCAGAGTACAAAGGGTTCCAGCTGCATTTATTGAAGTGTGCCTGTGTACATGTCTATGAATCCCTGAAAATGCCAATTTAACATTGGTGAAATATTATTATTATTATCACAAAACCACATGGAATCAAAGATTCATCTAGGAGTTCCTTTTGTCATACACATAGCTAATCATTCCATGCCTTAAACACACTCAAATTCTCTGCAGACACCACACTCTCAGGCAAGGCATTCCAATTATTCACAACTCAGCATACAAAAAAACTGCATCTCTCTCCAATGCTCACACCCTCCTAATACAGCTTCCAGGGATGACCTCTGGTTCTCCCTTGATCTCCCACTGTTTTCTGTAAAACCTCTCCAACATTGATCCTATAACATCCCCTTACCAGCTTGCAGGTCTATATCATATCACTCCTCCTACCACTAGACTCTGCAAGTTGCATCTTTGCAAATTTTCCTCATATTCAACATTCCAGAGATCAGAAACTATCTTAGTCAGTCGATTCTAGACCCTTTCCAACATCTCTTCATCCTTTTGAAATCCAGTTCACTAAAGCTGTTCATATTAGTCCATGTGTGGCCTAATCAATGCCTTACACAGGAATAAGAATCTCTTTACTTCTAAAAGTGTGTGTCCTCCTTATCATGCCAAGAATTCTTTGTGTTGTCCTCACAATTTTAGCAATCTGTTCTCTAAATTTCAGATCCTTCATCCAATATCATCCCAAGATCCCTTATTTTCTCCACCTCCAACAATATATCCCCACCAAGCATAAATTCTACATCCCACCTTTGTTTCCTAAATTTTAAAACCTTACATTTTGCAATATGGAACTTGCATCACCATTTTTGTGCCCACTCACTCAATTTATTCTAGTCTTTATGTAAGGACACATCATCTTTTCTGCTCTTCATAGTTTCTCCGAAATTTGCATAATCTGCAAACAACTAAATATCCCCATTCAAGTCTTCACCAATATTATTAATATACAAGTTAAACAGCAATGGCCCTAAAACAGACCTCTGAGGCACATCACTAGTGACTTTCCTCTTGCTAGATATTGCTCCTCCATACACAAATTGCTGATACTTATCAGATAGCCAGTCTCTGATCCATTGCACTTACCTGATATCCAATCCCATCCGCTTTGGTTTGACTATCAACTTATTAGGTGGAAATATATCAAAAGCCTCTGTTAAATCTAGGTATAATACTGTGTATCCCTATCTTCTGTTCAAGGAAGTCAGCACCTTATTGTAATAAGTAAGTAGATTAACCTCCCTTTAGCAAATCCATGCTGTCCATCAAAGATAATACTATTGTTGTCAACCAAATTCTGGATCCTAGTTCTCACCAGCTTCTCCAACAGCTTAACCACAACACCTGACACACAGATAGGCCTACAATTTGGTGGCTGAGTACTATCACCTCTTTTATTAAGTGGCACAATCTTGCCCTCATTCCACTCCTGTTTTACTTGATCCAGTGCAAGACTCATATTAAAATAATATGTCAAGGAAGATGTCAACTCCCTGGGACATTCCTTCAGAACATGTGGTGATATATTATCAAGTTCGACAGCCATATTAACATCAAGTTTCTCAATTCCCCCATACACTTCTTGCTAACACACAGTCAGTGTCTCCTCCCAATCATCAACTGCTTTCAATCTCTCCATGATGTCACATTCACAAGAATGAAAGACCTTCATGAACTGCTCATTAAGTGTCTCCATTTTATCTCCTGCAGTAGTTGTCCTTATATCATTTTCTGCAATCAATGTCATCTTTCCATAATCATTCTTTTTTTTTTTTTTTGCTGGCTATATATTGAAAGAACTCCCTATGATTCTTTTCAGCTTCATTAGCTAACTGCTGCTCATACTTTACTTTTGCTACCCTTACCAAACAATTCACCCTCCTTGCCGGGTGTTCGTAATCCTCATGGAATTGGTTATTACCATTTCCCTTATGCTGCCTCCATAATGCCTTTTTTTCCTCTGTGTCACATGCTTAATCACTTCATTCATCCATTTCACACCTACCTTATTTAACCACACTACCGGCCAAGACATCTGTAGACGTCAAGGTAATCATGATTGCGAAGTGCATATTAAAATTGTAATACCATTCATATTACATAGAAATATATGATGGATACAAAGTGGTTATATGGTGGTTAATCTTCTGACCTTTGGAATATTAGACATTGCTTCTACTAGATAGTTCTTGAATATCCTCCAAGTTGCACTGATCTCTTTTCCAGCTAACTCCTCATTCCATGCTAAACCCGCAAGCTGTCTCCTGAGCTCGTCATAATCACCCCCCTTGTAGTTCCACATATACCCTTTTCTCAAAGAGGTCCTCACACTGCTGGCAACCATCCTGGTAATCACTTTATGGTCACTCTGAACAGCTGGAGTGTGATATGACACCTCATTTATAATTACATCCTCTGATGAGCTGATCAAATCCAAGATCCCCAATCTTCGTGTGCCCTCTGTTACATGCTGTCTGAGCTAGTTAGCCCTCAATAACTCAAGAAATTCATTTTCTTTACTTCCAGTTACTATCTCATCATCCTGGTCTATATTGCCATAAATCACCCATAATAATTACCCTTTTCTTATTGGCTTGGCTAATTTGATTATACATTTCATAGTCACTATCATCCACATTACCAGGTCTATAACAACATACAACTAAATATTTCATTCTATTCACCTCTGTCTCACACCATATGCCTCAAAACCACTGCCGCTATTTCTCTCTTGTATCTCTACTTTGTATGGATTTAATTTTTTCTCTATCATCATAGCACCACCTCTCTCTTTTTACTCTTTCTATCCTCACAAAACACATGATACCCTTCCATCTCTATTCCTATCAGGATGTCATCCTCATCCAACCATGTCTCACTTATTCCAATAATTTTGGATGAACATATCCAATTAATGCAACCATTTCATTTGCCTTGTTTCTTACACCTCTAGCATTTGTATACAAACACAGCAGCTTATTCCTGGATCTATAGCTAGTTCCACACACCACTTATTTGTTGTTATTACTCCATGCTTAAATCATTTCTTTTTCTCCTTGTTCATCTTCAAACCTTCTTCAGATCCAACTGTTTTCCCTTGTTCCCAGGTCATCCCCTTCCCTTTTTGTCTACACGTGTATTCACATCCTCTTAAAGCATCTGCTTTTCTCACACTGTGTTCCTCTGTCCACCATGAGCCTTCCCGTTTCCCTGGCTGTGTTGCACACCTGTTCTCTCACTCTCTATTCTTGCCGCTCACTTCTTCATTCACAACCACCTTTTCAATCTCTTTTGTCTTTTCTTATTTGTCACCTCCAGGGAGTCCAAAGACTCATCGAGGGAGGGCACCTATTCTATCTCCCTCTCCACCATTCAACCTCATCCAACCATTATCATCTACTATCTGCATCATCTACACCAATGCCATCTACTGTCCACCACCACGACTAGTATTTTCACAAACATCCATGCTCACGCCGGCATTCGAACCCTCAGCCTTTTGGCTGGAGAGCGGATACTCTAACCACTCGGCCAACCAGGAGGTCTTAATCTCTCATTCTTCCACATCGCTTACCACTTGATCAGATTCATTTTCTGCACTCAGTTCCCTACCTTCCAGCAGCAGTCTCTTTAAGCAACTCACACCAAAACCACTCAAATGCAGTCCATCTCTCCTGTATAGTTCACTTAGTCTATACACTTTATTGTAATAAGTAAGTGGATTACTAAAACATGACCTCCCTTTAGCAAATCCATGCTGTCCATCAAAGATTATACCATTGTTGTCAACCCAACTCTGGATCCTAGTTCTCACAAGCTTCTCCAACAACTTAACCACAACACCTGACACACAGATAGGCCTATAGTTTGATGCTTGAGTTCGATCACCTCCTTTATGAAGTGGCACAATCTTGCCCTCCTTCCACTCTTTAGGAACTTGACCAAGTGCAAGACTCATATTAAAAAAATATGTCAAGGCAGGTGTCAACTCTCTAGCACACTCCTTCAGAATACGTGGTGATATATTATCAAGTCCCACAGCCTTATTTACATCTAGTTTACTCAACTCCCCAAACACCTCTTGCTCACTTACAGTCAGTCTCTCCTCCCCATCATCAACTGCTCTTAATCTCTCCATGAAGTCACATTCACAAGATTGAAAGATCTTTATGAATTGCTCATTAAGTATCTCCACAACACATTCTGCAACAGCTGTCTTTATACCATTTCCTCCAATCAATGTCATCCTTCCATAATCATTCTTTCTTTTGCTGGCTACATATCGAAAGAACTCCTTAGGATTCTTTTTGGCTTCATTAGCTAACTGCTGTTCATACCTCTCTTTAGCTACTCTCACCAACCAAGTCACCCTCCTTGTCTGGTCTTTGTAGACCTCATGAAATTGGTTACTTCCACTTCTCTTATGCTGTCTCCACAATGCCTTTTTTTTCTGTATTGCATGCTTAATCTCTTTATTTATCCATCTAACACCTACCTTATTTAACCTTCTCACCCGTGGTATACATTTAGACATTGCATCTACTAAATAGTTTTTGAAAATCCCCCAAGCTGCATTGATCTCTTTTCCAGCTAACTCCTCATTCCATGCTACATCTGCAAGCTGTCTCCTGAGCTCTTCATAATCACCCCCCTTGTAGTTCCACATATACCCTTTTTTCACAGGGGTCCTTGCACTGCTGGCAACCACCCAGGTAATCACCTCATGGTCACTTTCACCAATTGGTGGATGATTTGACACCTCATTTATAATTACATCCTCCGATGTGATGACCAAATCCAAGACCCTTAATCCTCTTGTGCCCTCTGATACATACTGTCTGAGGTAGTTAAATGAATTCACCTGTTCTAAAATCTTGTAATCTGTTACTACTTTAGTTCTTACTGGATCTACAGCTAGTTCCACTGATACCATTCACTCGATGTGCTCTCTCCATGCTGGACTGGGGCCATTTCTCTTTCTGCTTCTTCATTTTAGAACCCTTTGCAACAACATCTGTTTCCTCTTGATCCCTGGTCATCCCATTACTTTCAGAATCCCATTATCGTCAGAATTTGTAATTATTATTTGTTCAACGACGAAAAGATAGTGTTTAAGTTCACAGTAGGAGAAAGTTTAATACCTTTATGTAAATTTTTATTCCATTTTATTATTATTTCATTTAGATAAACATTAAAGAGTTGCTGAAAAGGGGATATCCCAGTTAGAATCCTTGGTTTATCTGCCTCGTATATGATAGCTCATTATTTAATCTTATTTGTATTTGATTATTTTCATATATACTTATGATAGCTTTTAGAATATTATTTGGTATTTATCTTTCTTTTAATATGTTAAATAAAATGCTTTTTTAACTTTGTCAAATGCTTTTTCAAAGTCAATAAATGTAATATGTGTTTCTAAATTGTATTCCTTCTTTTCTCTGTTATTAATTTTAGGCAGAAGACCAGGTCTATACATGGTTATCCTTTTCTAAATCCTTTCTGTACTTATTATTATTATTATTAACCAAGAGAGATATGCTGGCTGAAATGTGGGAGGAGACGGGAGTACAGTTTGTTAATGTGCGGAATGAGTTTGAGGGACGAAGTGAGCTGTATGGGAGCGATAGACTGTATTTGAGTGGTTATGGTGTGAGTTACTTGGAGAGACTGCTGCTGGAAAGTAAAGAAGTGAATAGAGAGAATGAATCAGATCGAGTGGGAAGTGATGTGGAAGAGCAGGAGAGAAGACAGGAGAGATTGAAGAAGTGGAAATGAATGGGGAAGTGAGTGGTATGAGTATAGAAAATGAGAATGGGTGTGCAAGAGGAGCAGGTAAACAGGGAGGCTCAGGGTGGACAGGGGTACACAGCATGAGAAAGGTGGATGCTCCAAGAGGAGGTGAGCATGTGTAGGCAGGAAAGAAATATGATGACCAGGGATCAAGAGGAAACAGTTAAAATTCTAAAATGAATAAGCAGAAAGAGAAATAGTCCCAGTCGAGCATGGAGAGATCACATCGAGTAAGTGGTATCAGTGGAACTAGCTGTAGATCCAGAAATGGGCTGTTGTGTTTGTATACAAATGCTAGAATTATAAGAAACAAGGCAGATGAAATGGTTGCATAAATTGCGTCTGTTCACCCAAAGATTGTCGGAATAAGTGAGAAATGGTTGGAAGAGGATAACATCCTAACAGGAATAGAGATGGAAGGGTATGTTGTGTTTTGTGAGGACAGAAGGAGTAAAAAAGGGAGGGAGTTCTATCGATGATAGAGAAAGAGTTATGTCCATACAAAGTAGAGATGCACGAGGGAAATAGGGCCAGTGGTTTTGAGGCAGTATGGTGTGAGATAGAGGTGATTGGAATCAAATACTTGGTGGGATGTTGTTGTAGACCATGTAATGTGTATGGTGGTGATAATGAAATGTATAATCAAATTAGCCAAGCAAATAAGAAAAGGGTGATTATTATGGGTGATTTTAATTCTGGCAATACAGACTCTAATGATGAGATAGCAACTAGAAGTAAAGAAAATGAGTTTTTGAGGGATAACTAGCCCAGACAGTATGTAACAGAGGGCACACGAGAATTGGGGATCTTGGATTTGATCAGCTCATCAGAGGATGTAATTATAAATTGACTTGGGAGGTGGCTAAAGCTGTAGAATGTTCAGTTAAGACAGGGTACATGTGGAATTATCAGGCTGGAAAGTATGACAAGCTTAGGAGTTTGATTGGTTCAGTGTCATGGCATGTACAACTGCAAGGACTAGAAGTCGATACTGCATGGGAGGTAGTTAAGAAGTGTTGCATGAAGCAATGGCTGACTGTGTACCTAGAGTCCGAATAATAAATCAACTAGAGGTTAAATGGATGAATAACACCATTAAGCTTGAGCAGCAAAAAAAAGAAACAACTATGGAGGGAATTTAAGGAGAAAGGTGACCGGCAGGCACACGAACGGTATAAAGCGCAGGCCAGAAGGGTGACGAGTGTGTTAAGAAAAGCAAAAAAGGATTACGAAAGAACATTGGCCATGCAGGCTGAAGAAAATCCTAAACAGCTTTTTAGATATGTAGCAAGTAAAAGGAAAAATGTACATGGCAGAATGATTTTAAAGAATGCCGATGGTAGGGAGATAACTGAATCAGTTGAGATAGTTGAGTTACTGAGTGAGCACTTTGCAAGAATATATCATCCAGGTGGTGACATTGCAGAAACGAATGTACCAGTAGATTATTCGGGAATTGTGGTGAATGAAGTGGAGGTGAGTAGTCTATTGCATAACCTCAATGTCAATACATCTGTGGGATTGGATGGTATACCAGCTCGTGTTGTACGAGAAGCAGCTAAAGAATTGTCAGTACCCTTGACCATTTTGTTTAATTTGAGTCTCGGGTCTGGGTTAGTCCCGAGGGGGTGGAAAGAGGGGAAAATAGTTCCACTGCATAAAGGTGGTTCCAAGACTGCTGTTGTAAATTACCGACCGATTAGCATACCAGGAATCATTGTCAACGTCTTAAAGAAATTAGTCAAGAAAAGAATACAGGATTGGATAGATGAAAATTGTATGGGGGACAACATGGTTTTGTGAAGGGTAGATCATGCCTCAGTAACTTGCTCACGTTTTATAACACAGTGACGGCTGAACTGGATAGGGGTAATGGGTTTACAGTAATACTACTTAACTTTGCCAAGGCTTTTGATAGGATACCACATAGAACTCTAATCAGTAAACTGGAGCAGATGAGGATAGATATAGGGTTGGTGAGATGGATAGGAGGGTGGGTGAAGGAGAGATACCAGAGAGTGGTTTATTCAGGAGTGGAGTCTAAAAGACGGCTTGTGACTAGTGGAGTGTTGGGAGTGTTGGTGGATATGGAATTGAAGTTTAGGGGGTACATTGCAAAAGTGACTAAAACAGCTCACCAAATCACTTGGCTTCTGAAAAATACTTTAACATGCAGAGACAAAAGTTGTTGTTCCTCTGTATCGAGCCTTGATAAGACCTCATCTGGACTACTATGCCCAGTTATGGGCACCAGGGTTTCTTCGTGAATAGGAGGAAGTGGCGAGGATTCAGAGACGAGTGACCAAGATGATAGCAGGTCCGAGGAATGAACCTTATGAGAATAGGTTGAAGATTTGTGGGTTGCAGAAATTGGTCGATAGGCGAGGGAGGGGTGATATGATTGAGACATTCAAATTACTGAAGGGTTTCTATAAGATTGATCCAGAAGATATTTTTGAAAATATGACTGGTGGTGGGAAGACTAGGGGCCATAAATGGAAGCTGGGCAAGAGCGTGGTTGACAAGGGTGTTAGAGCTAGGTTTTTTACTTGGAGAGTAGTGAATGAGTGGAATAAGCTTCCAGAGTCTGTTGTGGGTGCTACGACCGTGAATATGATAGATACTGTGTGAATGTCGAATAGTTGTTCTTGACATGATGTTAGGGCCTCCCTCGATGAGTCTGTTGACTCCTTGGAGTTGCCCGGAACAATAATAATAATAATAACTATCAAGTCCTCACACTGCTAGTAATCACTTTATGGTCAATCTGAACAGCTGGAGTGTGAAATGAGGTATCATATCACACTCCAGCTGTTCAGATTGACCATAAAGTGATTACCAGCAGTGTGAGGACTTGATAGTTGCCAGCAGTGTGAGGACCTCTGTGAGAAAAGGGTATATGTGGAACTACGAGGGGGGGGGGGGTGATTATGACGAGCTCAGGAGACAGCTTGCGGGTGTAGCATGGAATGAGAAATTAGCTGGAAAAGAGATAAATACAGCTTGGGTGATTTTCAAAATCTATCTAGTAGATGCCATGTCTAAATGTATTCCAAGGGTGAGACGGTTAAATAAGGTAGCTGTGAGATGGATGAATAAAGAAATTAAACATGCGATACAAAGGGCATTGTGGAGGCAGCATAAGAGAAGTGGAAATAACCAATTCCATGACTTCTACAAAGACTAATCATTGAGGGTGACTTGATTGGTGAGGGTAGCTAAAGAGAGAGGTATGAACAGCAGTTAGCTAATGAAGCTAAAAAGTATCCTAAGGAGTTCTTTCGATATGTAGCCAGGAAAAGAAAGAAAGAATATGGAAGGATGACATTGATTGGAGAAAATGGTATAAAGACAGCTGAAGCAGAATGTGTGGTGGAGATACCTAATGAGCAGTTCATAAAGATCTTTCAATCTTGTGAATGTGACTTCATGGAGGGATTGAGAGCAGTCGACGATGAGGAGGAGAGACAGACTGTAGGTGAGCAAGAGGTGTATGAGGAGTTGTGTAAACTAGATGTTAATAAGGCTGTGGGACTTGATAATATATCACCACGTATTCTGAAGAAATGTGCCAGGGAGTTGACACCTGCCTTGACATATAATTTTAATATGAATCTTGCACTCATTCAAGTTCCTAAGGAGGGCAAGATTGTGCCACTTCATAAAGCAGGTAATCTAACTCAAGCATCAAACTATTGGCCTATCTGTGTGTCAGGTGTTGTGGTTAAGTTGTTGGAGACTTGTGAGAACTAGGATCCAGAGTTGGGTTTGACAACAATGGCATTATCTTTGATGGACAGCATGGATTTGCTAAAGGGAAGTCATGTTTTAGTAATCTACTTATAACAATAAAGTGACTGCTTCGTTGGTAAGAGGAAAAGGATACTGTGTATCCTTTTCCTCTGACCAACATTTGATTGGAGACTGGCTATCTGATAGGTATCAACATGTTGTGTAATGGGGAGCGATATCCAGAAAAGGAAAGTCACTAGTGGAGTACCTCAGGGGTCTGTTTTATGGCCATTACTGTTTAACTTGTATATTAATGATATAGGTGAAGATTAGTATGGAGATATTCAGTTGTTTGCAGATGATGCAAAGTTGAGACGAACCATGAAGAGTAGTGAAGATGTTGTGGCCTTACAGGAAGACTTGAATAGATTGAATTTTTGGGCACGGAAATTGGGATGTGATTTCAATTTTCAAAATGTAAGGTTTTAAAATTTGGAAAACGAAGATGGGATGCAGAATTTTTGCTTGGTGAGAATATATTGTTGGAGGTAGAGGAAATAAGAGATCTGGGGTGATAGTGGATAAGGATCTAAAATTTAGGGGACACATTGCCAAAATTGTGAAGACAATACAAAGGCTTCTGGGAATGATGCAGAGGACACTGACGTGTAGAAGTAGGGAGATTCTTCTTCCATTGTATAAGGCTTTGATTAGGCCACACATGGACTATTGTGCCCAGATTTGGTCACTGGGTTTTTAAAAGGATGAAGAGATGTTGGAAATGGTCCAGTGGCGACTGACGTGTAGAAGTAGGGAGATTCTTCTTCCATTGTATAAGGCTTTGATTAGGCCACACATGGACTATTGCACCCAGATTTGGTCACTGGGTTTTCAAAAGGATGAAGAGATGTTGGAAAGGGTCCAAAGGCAACTGACTAAGGTAGTTTCTGACCGCTGTAATGTAGAGTATGAGGAAAGATTGAGAAGATGTAATTTGCAGAGTCTAGTGGACAGGAGGAAGAGGGGAGATATGATAGAAACCTACAAGTTTGGTAAGAGATTGTTATAGGATCAATGGTGGAAAAGTTCTACAGAGAATAGTGGGAGATCAGGGGAGAACCAGAGGTCATCCCTGGAATAAAGTATAAAGAACTGTATAAAGAGGGTGTGAGTAGGATAGTGAGAGGCAGGTTTTATTTTCGTGCAGAGTTGTGAATGATTGGAATGCCTTGCCTGAGAATGTTGTGTCTGCCAGGAGTTTGAATGTGTTTAAAATATGGTATAATGAGCTGTGTGTGTGATAAAAGGACCTCCCAGATGAGCCTTTAACTCCATGAGGTCTTGGGGTAATAATAATAAGACCCTCATGGAGTCAAAGACTCATCTAGGAGGTCCTTTTATCATTAGCGCAGCTCATCTTACCGTGCTTTAAACACACTCAAATTCTTTACAGGCTTTACATATTCTTAGGCAATCTTCTCAGCCTTGGAATACATTTACATTGCATCTACTAGATAGTTTTTGAAAATCCCCCCAAGCTGCATTGATCTCTTTTCTAATTGATCTACTTCTAAAATAAAGTTTTCAGAATATTTTATTAGTTTGTTGTTTAAAATTCTGCTATATATTTTGTAAAAGGAATTTAGTATAGTTATTCCTCTTCAGTTTTTAGGGTCATCTCTACTACCTTTTTTAAAGATAGGGATTACAATTGATTTTTTCCATTCTATCAGAGGATTACTATTTGAATAGATTTTATTTAAAAATAATAGGAGTCTTTCTTTGAACCTTGTTCCTGCATTTGAAGTTAAAAAGTTTAAAGTAAAAAAGTTTAACTGATCTATTTCTTTCGTTTTATTTTTTCCATTATTATTATTATTTTTGCAATAAAAGAGGGTCCAATAATAAAATCTTGCACACGGCCCATGAAAAACTAGTTAAGGCCCTGCATAAATATTGAATCAAGAATATGAAATGGAATAACTTATTCATTAAGTTAGTGATGGCTCATGCATTTCATCATTTTGTATATGAGGGCACCTTAACTTTGCTAGCCATTCAATATATTTCTAGAAACAACCTTGTAACTTCATCATATATTCATATTCATTAATAATTAATTGTTTATCAACTATGTACTGTAACTGTAATTGGAAAATTAATAATGGCCTGTCTTCATGATACATGTTTTATTCTTAATATTATCAGTATTTGTCATATTAAGTGCCAACTAGGTTTTGGGAATTGGCAAATACACTTTAACAGTTGTAGTTTTCAAAAGTTTGCCAAGAAAAAAAACCTTCAAAATAAATTTGCTCTTAGGGAATGAAACATAAAGTCTTGCTTATAAGTCTTATAAGCAAGACTTTTATAAACAGTATAACTGCTATGTAAAAAAAAAAAAAAAAAGAAAGAAAACTGCTTAACAATGAAAACAATTTGGTTATAACAAGACCTACTGAAACTAAGATTGTTATACATCCTTCGCTAATGGTATGGATATTTGTAAACTAGAAAATAATATGTGAATTGGATTGTTGTGAATGACTTGAATGCCTTGCCTGAGAGTGTGGTGTCTGCAGAGAATTTGAGTGTGTTTAAGGCACTGTATGATAAGCTGTGTGTATGACGAAAGGACCTCCTAGATGAGTCTTTGACTCCATGGAATCTTGGGATAATAATGATAATAAAAATAACTCTTATTCATTCATAAATGCTTTTTCAAATGTTACATTTTTATATAAACTCTTTCATTTAATAGTTTGAAACATTTTAAATCTGCAATACAGACATAAGATGACATTTTTAATAACCTGTATGTTTGATGCAAATTATATTATTTATATTTTAGCAGTAGTGATAGTGCTAAATTTGGATCCATGGAATTATCTGACACAGTATATGTATCCATTCCATTATGTTACTGTTCACTCTCAAAAGGAGATACTAAATCCATTCTTGAATGGATTTACTCTGCCACCACGATATATTCATAAGATTCGTCTTACAAAGGTGAGTTTTATATTATTATTATTATTTTTTAAGTTTATCACTGTGGGGTAGACAGGTTGTTTACACTTTACATTTATTGAATTTCAGCATCATACATTAAATATACTAAGAAATTATATTCTTGGTTTCATCCTTTATTCAAGTGTAAGCAAACAAAGTTTGCATGTGAAGTAACTTCCTGACTGGGCTATGTGTATATAGAGCTACTGACCTCACATCATCATCATCATCAGTTGCATCAGTCTTGGGACTGGTAGCTCAGCAGCAATTTCCTCCATTCTGCTCTGTCGTTGGCTTTCTTCTTAACCTCCTGGTAACTCCTCAAACCCATGGTGTCTTTGACTTGGTCAAGAAAGCTTTTCCTTGGTCTACCTCTTCTTCTTTCCCCCTCTATTTTGCCTTCAGTTATTCTTTTCACAAGTCCATCATGTCGAAGTATATGTCCAAACCACCTATTCCTTCTAATTTTGATTGATTTTATTAGAGTTCTTGTTTCGTTTATCTCTCTCAGGACTTGTTGGTTTGATTTTTTTTCTGTCCATTTTATTTTGTTCATGCGACGCCAGCACCACATTTCAAAATCCTCCAATCTTCTTACATCTTCTCTGCCTAGAATCCGGGTTTCACATCCATACAGTGCAATGCTCCATATCAATGTCTTTACTAATTTTTTTTTTCAATTGTATGTTGAGGTTTCCTGTTAAAATGCTTTTCATCAATGCTCCATATCAATGTCTTTACTAATTTTTTTTTTCAATTGTATGTTGAGGTTTCCTGTTAAAATGCTTTTCATCAATGCTCCATATCAATGTCTTTACTAATTTTTTTTTTCAATTGTATGTTGAGGTTTCCTGTTAAAATGCTTTTCATCAATGCTCCATATCAATGTCTTTACTAATTTTTTTTTTCAATTGTATGTTGAGGTTTCCTGTTAAAATGCTTTTCATCTTAGAGAATTGGGCTTTTGCGTTGTTTATTCTTGATATTATGTCTTCTCTTGTTCTGCCATCTTCTGTTATTAGGCTACCTAAATATTTAAAGCTTTCACTTGTTTTATTTGTTCCCCACTGATGTCTATATGCTCTGTATTGATAGGGATTTTGCCTGTAACAATTATTTTAGTCTTATCTGTGTTGATTTTCATTTTATATTTTTCAAGGTTATTATTTAGTAATTCTAGCATTGTTTTTAATGTTCTTCTGTTTTCTGCTACAAGGGCTATGTCATCAGCAAATCTTATACACATGACTTGCTCACCATTTATCTTTATGCCACTATTTATTTTATCTTTAGTTTCCTGAATGGCCTTTTCAATATATAAATTAAATAAAACTGGTGAAAGTCTACAACCTTGGCTTACTCCACTCCTTATATTTATTATTTTCTCCTTATCATTGATTTTAATCCGTCCATTTTGATATTTGTAATGTGATAAATTATTTTTGGTATTGGTATTATGGTTGATTTCATAAACTCCTTTGGTATTTCTCCTCTATCATAGATTTGGACTATTAATGGATAGAGTAAGGTTTTTCTCTCATCACCTAGATTTTGTATCAGTTCTATAGGAATATTGTCTACACCTGGACTTTTTCCCTTACTCATTTTGGACAGTGCTTTATCAAATTCTTCTTGCATTATTTGGGGTCCTAGATTATCTTCAATTTGATTTTCTATGCTGATATCAGCATCAAGTTCGTTGCCATTATAGAGATTTTCAAGATAATTCTTCCATTCCATTAATATATCCTCAGATTCTATTAGTAATTTTCCATTTTCATCTTTGATGGCATTGTTTTTGCTGTTCTTATTAAATTTGAAAGTCAGTTTGTTAAATTCTTTATAGGTTTTCTCTAGGATTTCTTTTTTAAATAATTCATCTATGTTATTACACTATTCTTCCAGGTATTCTTTTTTGGCTTGTCTACATTTTCTTGTAATTTGATTTTTAAGATATTTGTATTTGGCCACATCTTCTTCTTTAACAGCATTTTTATATTTTCTTCTTTCATCCATAAGGCCAAGTATTTCATCTGTTATCCAATGTTTTCTTTTTTCTTTTTCTGCATTTTTCAATAATCGATTTGATGAATTTATAATTAACTCTTCAATCATATTCCATTGGTTTTCAGTATTATTCTGACTATTTATGTTTTCTGGAATGTTATGATCAGTTGCCTCTTGGTATCCTCTCTTTATTTCTTTACCCTTTAATTTTTCAAGGTTCCATCTTATTGGTTTGTATCTTTGGATTTGTTTCCTGTTTCAGTTCTGTTTTCATTAAGACAAGGTTATGGTCACTACTAATGTTGACACCTGGATACCTGTTGCAATTTTTTATTTGGTTTCTGTATCTTTTCTTGATTAATATATAATCTATTTGATATCTATTTGAATCCCCAGGTGCTTTCCAGGTGTATCTTCTTTTTTTTGGAACTTGAAATAGTGTATTTGCTATAACTAACTGTTTTTGTGTACAAAATTCTATTAATTGCTTTTCTCTTTCATTCCTACGTCCAAGGCCAAATCTTCCTGAAACGTTATCATTGTTCTCTTCTCCCACTATAGCATTCCAATCTCCCATTATTATTATTGTATTATCTCTGTCTTTAAAGCTGCTCCAGATTTCTTCTATTTGTTCATAAATTTCTTCTATTTCTTCATCGCTATGTTGGCATGTAGACCATTATAATATTGAGGTTTACTGGTTCATTTTGAATGCTTATCGCCATGATTCTGTCACTGTAGTTAATTATTGTAGTGATTAACTTTCAAACTTTTTTATGAAGCATTATTGCAACACCTGACTAGCCCTTCTTTTGTCCTGAATATATTATCCGAAATTCTCCACTCCAGAAATCACCCTGTCCCTCCCATTTTGTCTTACTAATGCCCAGAATGTCTATTTCAAGTCTTTCCATTTCTTTTTTCACATTTTCTATTTTACCTGGTTCTAGCAGTGTTCTTGTATTCCATGTTCCAATATTCAGCTTATTTCTTTTCTTCATTTTTGAATAAGTACCAGGATTTCGTTGGCTGTTGACCTGAGAAGCCCGGTTACTTCTCCTGCCGGGCATGACTTCTTCAGTGAAGGCTCCATCACCAATCTTGATTTCATTTTTAATTTCCATTGCTGCTTTTACTTGGGAATGTAATGTGGTGGTTTCCCCTTGCCTTCCACATCGCAGTATTGTAACATGTATGCTACAATACATGTTAATACAAATAGCGCTGCTGCCCACTTTATTTCAAATTTATTGGTTTTCGTCAGAGACCATGCAGAAAACTAAAAGAGCAAAAACTTTGGAATTCGAAGTGTCGGAGAGGTGTATTTTCCGTAAGGGAATGCTAGGTCAGTGCATAAAGTATTTACCAAAATAAAGAGCCAAAAGGCTTCCCTTCGGCGATACACCTCTCAGATGCTCCATAATATTGAGAGTTTTTGCTCTCTTAAGGTTTCCTCTGGAATTTCGCTCCTGCTGAGGTTGGGGGGGGGTTGGATTTCGGGGGTTTGCCTTGAGATAGCAAGTGAGTCTTCGGGGAAATAGTTTTCCCGCATGGCTTGTGTGGTGTCTTGTCAGTGGATGCTTTTCCCTGGAATATGAGCGGTTCTGTTCAATGATAGGGTGAGCCTGTCACTGAGTGGAACCAAGGCTGAGTTGGACGATCTTTTGGTCACTCGTAGAGACTGATCTGATGAGAGATCACCCAATTTTTAGAGAAGCATTTACTTATACAGTGTCTCTGACGAAAACCAATGAGTTTGAAACAGTTGTCAGACCAGTGAAACCTTATCAAAATGAACCAATAGGAGGCGAGTATACTGGTGCTTTGAGCATTTGTGGCTCCTATGAGGTTCGGCTAGGGCAAATCATAGTATGGAGGCCAATGTATTCCATCAAGCTTTTTTGGTGAATTTTTGCACGAAACTTTTATAGTTTCTGTATTCAGTTTTGAAATGATGTTGGATTTAATATCCACTTAATTTATATAATTTTGTATTGCCGAAGTGAAGCATTTTGGCTCTTTATTTTGGTTATTTGTTATCCCTGAAGATGTATCAGTGATTTAGACAAAATATTGGAAGCATTAAAATTAGTTTTAAATCCTTTCCCAGTGCTGAAAATATTCAATTAAACCTCCAACATGAAGTTCAGTTATTGAGTGACCACTTTGCAAGGTTATATCATCCTAATGAGATTGGAACAGAGGTGGATGAATTGGAGGTACTTAGGATATTGCAGAATCTCAATGTAAATACAGCTGTGGGATTAAATGGGATATGTTCAAGGGCTTTGCAAGAATATACAAGGGAATTGGCAATGCCTTTGACTAGGTCCTTTAATTTAAGTCTCAGCTCTATGAGACTTAAATTAAAGGACCTAGTCATGCCTGAGATACTGATTAGTCTATAATTTACTACTGGAGTCTAATTCCCTTCCATAGGAAGGTTCTTAGACTCCAGTAGTAAATTATAGACTAATCAGTATCTCAGGCATGATGGTAAAAGTACTAAAAAATTGTTTTGGGCAGATGAGGGTAATGTTATCTGTGAGAGTCAACATGGATTTGTGAAGGGGCACTCTTGTTTTAGTAATAAGCTTGCTTTTATAATAAAGTTACAAGAGTAGTAGATGAGGAAAAAGCATATACTGCCATTTTCTTTGACTTAGGAATGCATTTGACAGGGTGCCACATGATAAACTGATATTTAATTTGCAGCACATGGTTTTGGACGTCAGGTTGGTCAACTGTATTAAGATTAGCTGTCCGATAGGTATCAAGATTTGTGTATGGTGGGACAGTTTTAAGGATGCAGATGGTTACAAGTGGGGTCCCACAGGGCTCAGTACTACGACCTATATTGTTTAACCTTTATATCAATGACATTGCCAGTGGATTGCAGGGTGATATTCAGTTGTTTGCGGATGATGTGAAGCTGGGAAGGGTAATAGTGTATATGTGGAAGTCCTGCAAGAGGATTTGAATAAGCTAGACAGGTGGGCAAAGGAATGGGGTGTCGGTTTAATGCAGCAAAATGTAAGGTCTGGAGGTTTGGGACACTGTGTACTGTATTGGATGAGCTATGCTGGAGGAATTAGGGGAGACGAGATCTGGGGTTGATGGTTGATAGAAACCTGAAATTCGGGAGACTTATTGCAAAGGTGGTGAAGGTAACACAGAGGATTTCTGCAATAATGAGAAGGACGCTCACCTCCATTGTGAAAGACCCTGATCAGACCACACTTAGACTATTGTTCTCAGATTTTGTTCTCAGGATTTGAAGTCGACAAATTAACTATGGAAAGGGTGCAAAGGCAATTAACAAAGACAGCTTCAGGACTGTACAATGTTAGTTATGAGGATTGGCAGAGGAAATATGGACTGCAGAGTTTGGTGGATAGAAGGAGGAGAGATTATATAATTGAGACTTTTAAAATGTTGAGAGGTGGTTACAGAGTTGACACTGAGGAGTTTTTTTGCTTGGCTGAACAGCGAGAAGTAGTGATGACAAGAGGCCATCCATGGAAGTTACGAAATGAAACTGTGAGCAAGAGAGTGAGGAGTGGTTTCTTTGCATGGAGAGTGGGTGAACCATGGAATGCATTGCCTGATGGAGTGGTGAGAGCGAGAACGGTCAATAAGTTTAAGGAGTGGTATGATTGACTTTGTTTCCTAGGAAAGACCTCCCACAATGATTCATGACAGACTTGAGTTTACTACGAATGACCTCCTGCAATGAGTCCTTTGACTCCATGGAGGCCTAAAAAATAACAATAATAATTAAAATGAGATAACACATGAGGGTCAACATGAATATGTGAAGGATTCATCATGCCTTAGTAACAAACTAAGTGCTAACTTTTTATAATACAGTAACAGCTGAGTTGGAGAAAGGTATGATTTTTGAAAGCATTTGGGAGAATACCACATTTAACTCTGTTATGCAATAAATTAAAGATGCCAAAAAAATTACATTCTTGGTTTAATCCTTTATCCAAGTGTAAGAAACAAAGTTTGCATGAAATATGCTAAGACCAGTTTTGACATTCATTGAGGTTTCATCAGTGGGAGCCAGTTCTAGGAGTGTGTTTTACAATGTAGAAGTGATATTTCCCTATAACAATAGTCAGAAGGTATCACAACTTATTACTAAAATACTCTAGATTATAGATAGATGTTGAAAATTTTTTCACTTGGATATACTATAAATTAAGGATGCCAAGAAATTATATCATCAAATTCCTGTTAAGCACCCTCAAAGGGTGTACAGGATACGATAGTACTACATTTAAAAAAATTACATCATTATTAACTTCCTATCTATAATTTCCTCCAAATCAATCTGTTACCTGTCAAAACTCCAACATTATCAGATGTCATATCTCTATCTTCTAAGGCACTATTTACTGTATCAATCCACCTATATCTTTTTCTTCCTCTCGGTCTTTTTTCTACCAGCATAGCAGAGAACACTAGTTTTTCTAATCTTTCCTTTCCCATTCTGTTTAAATGACCATACCACCTTAGATTAGCTCTGCTAACACATTCCTGGGAGCTAGCAATGTTTTTCCTAATATCCTTGTTTTTAATACGGTATTGCCACTGATGCTATCTGCTCGTGCTTCTATTCTTTCTCAGGACTCTCATATCTGTGGTCTCTAGTCTTTGATCAAGTGTTTTATTTCTAACTGAGCTCTCAGATTCATAAGTGAATATTGATTTGGAACACTGTCTTGTATACAGTGTATTACAAGACAGTGTATACTTTCATAAAAATTGACTACAGCCAAAATATTATCAACAAAATTCTCTACAAGACCTCGCTAAAAACAAAGATAAACTAGACTATAATAACATAGCATCTGTTAACATTACATCCAGTATACTACCACACACTATGGAAATATGCTTTGAACAATGAATGTGGAGCGACTTTGACTGAATGGGCAGAAATTCACAACATGCACCTAATTTCCGATGCAAAAGATAGATCTTCCTTCAGGGCAGCTTGGAACAGGAAGTACAACCCACCCGCTGCTTCATCACTCAAGACAACAATGGACGGCTGTTACCTATATTGAGAAGAGTTCTCTCCAATATTCCACGAAGCCATCATAGACCAATTATATTAGAGGTAGGTCTGCAGGTACTCCTTGTCAGATCCATTCAGTGTACCTGCTAGAACTTTCAGAAAGCTGACTGGGATACATTTGCTGCCTCTCTTGACAAATATGCCTGTTGGATCCATGCAATAATTACAAGAGATTTGTGGGAGCTGTTTTAGCTGTAGGCAAGAAGACCATACCAAGAGGCTTTCAGAAAGGGTATATCCATGTATGGGACAATGACAGTACTAACCTGTACCAAGAATATCTAGAGTGTGGCGAACCTGACATTGCAGATGAACTCATTCACAGCCTTGACACCAATCAACAGAAGAAATGGACTGAGGCAGTAGAAAGACTCGATTTTCGGCACTCTAGAAGAATAGCATGGGGCCTTCTAAGAAAACTAGGCATTGGCTCTCTGACTGTCCACAAACAATCAGCTATTTCTCCTAACAAATATACATCACATATTGTCAACACATAAAGATATACCGCCAAGGACAAAGAACACACTCTTCAAATAAAAAGAGAACTTACATATTTGGAAAATAACAGACTATCAGACCTTTTATGTTCACGACCTTTCACTCTTGAAATTAAGACTGCTCTAATGGATATGAAACCAGGAGAGGTTCCAGGTTTCGATGGAATTCACCTTGATTTCCTGTTGAAGACAGGATACACATGGGTGCTGTTCAGCTATACGGGCGAGCAATATTCAGCTGCAGAGTAAACAAGACAAAGAGCAGTGCACTGAAGCATTGTTGCTGAGGCATCCAAATTGTTCCGCATAGTTTTTGCAATATATTGTTTCATGTTTTTAGCTTGGATACAATGTTAATGAGTCCAAAAAGCTCGACAGTAGTTGGCTTTTTTTTTCTGACATCCTGCAGACTAGCAGACTTCCAGAAGTGTTTATGAAGACAAAAATTATCCCCATCTTAAAACCAGGAAAAACCAACAACAAACCATAAAATTAATGGCTGTTCACCCTGCTTAGCACCATTTATAAGCTCCTAGAAAGACTCATAATCAACAGAACAGAATTGCCCCTAAGATAATAGAACAAGTCCCAGTGGAACTGGTTGGATTCAGACATAAACAAAGCTGCTGTGATCAGATTCTGTCACTGACCACACATATAGAGCTACCAATAATGCCTGAAAAAAAAAACAGCTGTAGCTTTTATAGATCTCACTGCAGCTTATGATACAGTCTGGAGGCATGGTGCAATCTGCAAGTTGCTCCATGCAGAACAATAGCAATATTAATTGATAACATGCTAAGCACCTGCCTATTCCATGCATGTATGGACGAGAAGAAAAGTAAACAAAGAGCACTAAATAATGGATTACCACAAGAGTCAGTTCTGGCTCCCCTCCTTTTTACTTATACATCACAGATTTACCTAATACAGCATCCAAGAAATTTTGCTATGCTGATGACATTGCTCTAGCCTAGACACACCAATTTTACTACAATGGAAGATACACTAACAAATGACCTTGCAGAACTACATGAATACTTCAGCAAATGGAGATTACGCCCAAATCCTAGCAAAACAGAGGTTTCATTCTTCTACTTGAACAATAACCAGGCTAACAAAGACATGGTCTACTTCAACCACAAATTGCTAAGCTACAACAAATTCCTGAAATATCTGTGTCACTTTGGATAGAACTATCTTTAAAACTCATTAACATTGCATCCAAGCTAAAAACATGAAACAATATATTGCAAAAACTATGCGGAACAACTTGGATGCCTCAGCAACAATGCTTCAGTGCACTGCTCTTGGTCTCGTTTACTCTGCAGCTGAATATTGCTCGCCCGTATAGCTGAACAGCACCCATGTGTATCAGGTTGATGCTCAGCTTAACACCACTATGAGACTTATTTTGGCCCTATGTGACTCCTTCTTGTTCCGAAAAGTAAAAATTTGGCTGTGGGAAAAATATTTCTTTGAACAACTATTTTGCACAATTTGAAAAATCCTACATTTTAGATAGGATGAAAGATTTGGAAACTCGCTTGACCAAATGTACAGATCTCGATGGAGACTATGTTGAGAAATAAAGGTGATATTTTCCAAAAAAAAAAGATGTGTAACTAATTTTTTTACCAAACTTTTCAAACAACCCTCGTAGATTACATGCCGTATATCATATTAATGGCACTGTACTCCAATAAATATATGAAACTAGAGATTTAGGGATGTAGTGGTAGACAGAGAGTTAAAGTTTGGATGACATGTTGCTAAGGTTGTTAATGTAGCCCATGAGATTACTTGGCTATTGAAGAACACATTAGGAAGAAGAGATAAAGAAGTTGTTGTTCTGTTTTATAAAGCCTTGAACACCCATATCTGGATTACTGTGCTCAAGTTTTCTCTCCAGGGTTTTTGAGTATGAGGATATGATGGAAACGATTTGAGATTTGTGGCCTGTGGAATATTCCCTATGAAGACAGATTGAGGGTGTGTGGTTAGTTAATAGTAGAAAAAGTGTGGATATGATGAAACTAACATTCTGCAGTCCTGAAACCATCTTTGTTATCCACCTTTGTACCCTTTCAACAGTTAATTTATCCCCTTCAAATCCTGGGGACCAAATCTGAGAACAATAGTCTAAGTGTGGTCTGATGAGAGTCTTATACAATGCAATGATAACTCTTTTATCTCTGCAGGTCAGCATCCTTCTCATTATTGCAGCAATCCTCTGTGTCACCTTCACAACCTTTACAATATGTCCCCTGAATTTCAGGTTTCTATCAATCATCAACCACAGATCTCTTATCTCCCCTGCTTCATTCAGTACAGCTCCTCCAATAGAGTATGCAGATTCCCATCGATGTGTCCCAAGCCTCAAAACTTTACATTTTGCTGTATTAAACCGACACTTCCCAGCTGTCTAGCTTATTCAAATCCTCTTGATTGACTACCACATCTGCACTATTACTAATAACCCTTCCCAGCTTCACATCATCCGCAAACAACTGAATATCCCCCTGCAATCCACTGACAATGTCATTGATATAAAGGTTAAACAATGTAGGTCCCAGTACTGAGCCCTGTGGAACCCCACTTGTAACCCTCTGCCTCCTTGAAACTGTCCCACCATACACAACTCTGTGATACCTATTGGACAGCTAATCCTGAATACAGTTAACCAACCTGACGTCCAAAACCATGTGCTGCAAATTAAATATCAGTTTATCATGTGGTGCCCTGTCAAATGCATTCGCTAAGTCCAAGAAAATGGCAGTATATGCTTTTCCCTCATCTACTGCTCTTGTAACTTTATTATAAAAGCGAGCATATTACTAAACAAGAGCACCCCTTAACAAATCCATGTTGGTGCTCACAGATAACATTGCCCTCATCTGCCCAATGCTGTATACGGTCCCACACTAATTTCTCCAAGATCTTAACAATTATCGATGACACACAAATTCAGGGACGAATGCTGGTCTTGAAATTCATGCTTGCTCTTGTTATTACTACATTATTACTACATCACACCTCCAGGGAGTCCAAAGACTCATCGAGGGAGGGCATCTTCTCTACAACTCCTCGTCTCACTACTCCACCAACCTTCATCATATAACACCAATGCCATCTACCATCGACTACCACCACTAGTAATTTAACAGAATCACAAACAACCATGCCTACACTGGGATTTGAACCCGCAGCCTTTTGGCTGGAGAGCGTATACGCTAACCACTCAGCCAACCAGGCCGTTATCATTCAGGGGGTGAGAGGTGTCATTGAAGTTTGATTAGCGGAATAATAAATTACTGACTATTAAAACTATATATTTAGAAATTTATGTACATTTAATTTACAAATACAACATTTATTTTACAAATGATATTCTATCTATTTCAATTTAGCTACTTGAATACAAATTCTACCCTACGGTTCTTCTTTATGAACTGCCCAATAACATCATCATAAAAAGTTGGTTGTAACTTAATTTTCCCAAGCAACATGCACATTAGTAAAGGTTTAATGAAGCTCACGGGCTAGAGCTACTTTTACTGCGTATGGCCTGTGTTTAAGACAAAGTGAAGGGAGCGGAAATGGCTATGCACACGCATGAAATCATAGTGCTGCTGCGAGAACCTGGAAGCTCCTACAACCAAACAAGCCAAGGTAGCTTTGACTAGACGAGCAAGCATCAGCTTCAATACATGACGCAAAGCTCAATTATTGCCGCTCTAGCTTAAGACATCGTTTGTCTACAAAAATAAAAGCCTAAATGGAATGCTTTAAATTCATGCATTTATTAACAAATAAATATTAATTCTTTCTCAATTAATGAGCTTGCGCAGCAAGCATAGAAGCATGGAGATATCGCCACAGCACAAATTGGCCTATAATTAGATACTTCCAGTTTACTACCGCCCTTATGCAACGGCACTATCTTATACCTTCCTTCCATTCCCTGGTACCTTTCCTGTAGCCAGACTCATTGAAAAGCCAGGTCAAAGGAGTTGTCATTTCTTTAGCACATTCTCTCAAAACTCATGTTGAAATACCATCCACTCCCACAGCTTTACTGACATCCAGAGTACTCAGTATTTGGAACACACTCTCCTCCTGCACCTCTAAACCTCAAACTTGCACTATCCCTCTAGTATTAAAATTTACTCCTCCAGGATGAAATACTTCAGTAAAGAGTAAATTGAACAATTGTACTATGTCCTCTGGATCAGTCACCCTATTCCCATTTTTATCCCACAATGTCATTCTTCCACAGTCATTTCTCCTCCTTCTGGCCACATGGCAAAAAATTTCCCTAGGATTTTCTTTGAATCTTAGGGCCAATCTCCTCTCACATTCCAGTTTAGCCTTCCTTACCATACTAGTCTTAACTGTCAAAATATAAGAATAAAATATTTTATAATCACATATGCAACAGTCTGCATTTTTTATAAACAAAATAAATTTGTTTTAATTATAATTAACTGGCTAAACAATCTATAAATACTAAATAAATATTATCTAAACACAATAATATTGAAATACGTTATATTTCTCTTTTGTTTTTATACTTCAAGTTATAATCAGCAGTACCAATCAAGGGGCATTGTTTAGCCAGTTAATTATAATTAAAACAAATTTATTTTGTTTATAAAAAAAATTACAAATTTTTTTTATAAACTTATTTACTTATTATTTGTAAAATGGTAGTAACAGTAACTATAATATTTTATTTAATAAAATCATTTTTGAGACGATGAGACGATTTTACATGAAAAAAAAAAAAACTCTCCGTCTGGTGCACATTTACCCAGAAAAAACTCACTTCTTCACAGGATAACATTTACAAACAATTACTTTAAGGAAATATTTATGACTGCAGCTGCCACACCTTATTTTCTTCCTTCTTCATGTCTTGTGTTCTTTTGGAGGATCTATAGCAGAGCGATGATTTTCTAGAAAAGATTTGACATAGGGATTCGGATTAAATTCATTCAAGCGTTTCCCATTTACACATATTTCATTAAATCCGAAATATGTTTTATAGTGACAGAAGATCTCTTCGTCATTACAATATTATTCATCACACTAAAAGCTCGTTCAGCTTCAGTGCTGCTAACTGCAATTCTTGCCATAATAACTTTGGCTTTTTTCACCGTGCTGGAAATTTCATTTTGTAACTTTCCAGTCAAAGCCATTTGTACTAAATCTCTAAAATCATTAATTTTAATTTCAAATTTCAAAATAAAATTTAAAGACCTTATTCTTTTTTTCTCCTTCTAACCATGGACTCGTAACTTCTTCCATGTTTCAGGATAGCATACATTTAAAATGTTTTTCAGTTCTTCATTTTCCAAATCCTCATAATTTTCATTTTTAAGTTTAAAATTACTTTGCTGCATTAATCTATCCTTTAAGGACATTATAAGAGGGTTTAGTAATGGTTTTTGCAGTAGTCTGTGAAATCTGATTTTGCTTTCAATTGCTATTCCTTCAAATTCTTTTGATTTTAACATTTTTTGATTCAATTTTAGATTCATAAGAACCTACAGAATTTTTAAAATCATTAATTGCATTAATTGTTTGCATGATTAAGGAGTTAGCCTTTATTATAATACTTATATTTGCGACTTTGTAGAGCTTTGGACAAATATGGTAATTCCTGTAAGGTATCAATCATTAATGCTATATCTTTTAAAAATTCCAAATTGAGAAGCCAATTTAAAAAGCCGTTATATTTATCATTTGATGCAAAATGCTTCATAAAGCTGAGTAATCTCCACATATTTCTCCAGTCATTTGGAGAAACTGCAAGCTGCTCATCATGGTTCAAACACACAGCTGATCTTTAAAATTTCAATACCAAGGTCTTTTGCAATTGTATTTAATTCTCATTGATTTTTTTCATGATTGATGATAAAAAGCATATAATTTATCTATAAATATTTCAAAAAGATTTATTTGTTTAATGTTTTTTATCGAATCGTCTAATGCTAATTTTAAACGATGAGCTATGCAATTCCAAATCACAATGTTGGGAAATTTTTTTAGAAGTTTGATTGCAACACCTGATTTGTTTCCTAACATTACACTAGCTCTATCAGAACAAAACAGTGAGATGATTTTTTAAATAGTTATTAGAAAATCCATATGAATTTAAAGTAGCAATTATAGTAGCATTATACAGTTCATTTTGGTATTTTCTACTTCTACAGGATCTACAAAAATCATACATGGTTCAGTGAGCTCAACTTGTATGTGGATAACTAAAATACTTATTTTCGATAAGGTTGTCGATTCGTCTGCTATTATAGAAATTTTGCAATTTTTTTTCTATTATTTTGGAAAATATTTCTAATTTTATTTGTTTAGAAATATGTTCAAGTATTCTCATTCCTGAGAATCTAGAATGCAATGATAATCCTAGATCAACACCATTTTTAATTTGCAGCTCAATTAAATCTGGTAAATCAGACATTGGTCGGTTTCTCTTCACCAAACTATAAACATAATTAAAATTTTTGAAGTTATCAAAATTTCTTTTTCATTTAGATTGTCAATTAAATTTGATAATATAGATTTGCTACATTCTTCATTTATTTTTATGATTTTATTATGAGCAAATTATTTATTATGTTTGGATAACTTTTTATACAAAGATGCCGTTCTTGTGTATGTAGTGTTTCCATTCAGTTCTATTTTCATTTCCACCCATTCCTTTGATAGGTGACGACTTTTTTCTCCTTCAACACCTAAGCTTTTATATTTTGAGCAAACACAACATCCTAATTTACCATTTTTAACTTCTAAGCACTTATACTGCATTTTGAAATATGATGCTTTCTTCTCATTCCAAGTAATCAGGTAAATGATTTTCTTTTTCTCCTCCAACTTGTTGCACATTCATTGAATCAATGTGTGTATTATCTTCATCTTCGACTTCATTTTCAACTGCAGTAGAATCAGCAGAATCACTTTTCATTATTTTTTCTTTCCCAAAAAAATTTAATAAATTTGACTGCCTTTTCATGTTTCACAAGTAAAAATGCTTTTACAATTATAAAATTAAAATTTGTTGAATATACAGTTTTTAAATTTATTATTATTTTTAAATTTTAAACACAAACAATTGTTATACATCAGTGTACTGATGAACACAGAATTAATGTCCAGTGGAACAACCCATTGATGACAGTTTTACGAACATTTGATTGGCTACTGGTTTTACCATATGATTGGTTACCAGAAGGGGGAAGGGTAAAGATAGTGCATGTGCTTATTTTATTTTCAAACTTGGGCATGTTCGTTATAGGGGAGTTGAAACAATAATTCCAAATAATCTATACACTGCCAAATAGACTAATTTTTGTTAGGTTATCATATGAGTTTGTTGCTTAATATATTTAAAAAAATTATGTTTTTTTGAAAAAATAAAGTAAACAAGAAGAACAAGGGACTTGCAAATTTGAGGAAAATTTAAAAAAGAGCTCACCATGCAAGCCCTTATAGCTCACCACTGGTTGTACAGGGTGTTTCAATCATCAATATCTAGTTATCATATATGGTTTTGAAATACCACATGTGAAATTTCTGTAATCTGGTTTCATGAAACCAGATTACAGAAATCCTAATATTCAAACATGGAACTTTTTTTAAGGCTCCAATAAGTTAGTGAAGGTGTGTGTGTGTGTGGGAGGGGGTGTCTCGCATTATAAAATGAAATTCATATGCCCTCTGTAGACTTTAGCAAACAACCATGCCCATAGTAGGAGCCAAACCCCAGCCTGTTGTCTGGAGAACAGATACACTAACCATTCTGCCAACTGTGCCATTACAAGGCATAAGAAAAGGATGTCTAGTTGACATACAGAAAATGATCATAAACATTTCTGTTTGTTTGAATCATTAAGTCTCAAAAAATAAAAATACCATCCTTCATATTTTGATTATCTATTATTGATATCTGAAACCTGCTTTTTATATACACTTGCTAACTAGCATTGAGTGTTTGTTTTGTATTGTTTTTTCAGACAGTAAAAAATCTCCTTCCAGCACCATACACAACCAACTGCACTGATTATTTGTCACTTTGGAAATCAAGGGGTGGTTTTGGTCCCTTATCAAAGCAGGTGCGTGTTTCTTACTTTATGGTTATTTTAATTCATTTCAGGTTATTACTGCATTATGCAAGAATTTACTAGGATTGAGCTCTGAAATATTTTGGAATATTATTTATGTTTTATTAAGAATTAAATATTTTTAAATTACATATATTTAAGCTGTAATTCCTATGGATTAAGTTACCATCCAAAAGTTCCCAGTTTTTCTCCACTGAACGCAAACTTCATGTTCAAAAAACTTCAGAAAGAGGAGATGCAGATTTTGTGTGTTTGCAGTTGCACTGTAATGCTATGATGGGCAGCTGCTGCTTTTGTATTAAGAGGTGTAACAGAAGGTGGAGGAACGATAGTTTGCCAATTTACTGAAGGCATGACCATGGAAGTAACTGTAGAATAGACACAGTGCTGAAACATGGCATCTATGAGCTAGAGACTGAAGTAAATCTGTAAGGGAGGGATCATCAATGAGCCTAATTGCCTGATTCTGAACAACATCAAGGATTTTAAGAGAGGTCCACCCTAAACATGTGAACATCTTTTTAGTACTGCTTTTTTCGCAGGATAGGAAGGGAAAACGAGGTGGTGGAGTACTGCTTATGATACATGATGACATGTCTTCAAAAAGTGGAGGCTTTGGAAGCCAGTGACATTAATGGTTCTGAAAGCATATGGTGTGAGGTAGAGGTGGGAAACACAGGATATTTAGTGGGGTGTTGCTTCAAGCCAAGGAGCACAGAGGTTAGGGAGCAGGAGATCATTAGGAAGTTGAGCTTGACAAGTGCAAGAAGAGTGATTATTATGGAGCATTTTAACTACAGCAGTATAAATTGGGAAGAGGAAAAGCATGTAGTAATATGGGAATGGAAAATCTAGAATTCTTGAGGGACAAATGTCTTTGGCAACATGAAATGGAGGGAACAAGAGGTTCAAGAATTTTGGATTTGGTCATAGTATCAGAATAGCTGATGATAATTGAGATGACATTTCTCCCAATAGTTGGAGATAGTGACCATGTGGTTTTGACTTGGAAAATGAATAGAAATGCAGAAGTATCAAAGAGAAGGGAACATATGTGAAATTATAAGGCAGGTGATTATAATAATCTCAGATATGAAGTTGGAGTAGTTCCTTGGAGGGCAAAATTGGAAGGCCAGGATATCAATTGTGCTTGGGAAATTGTGAGGGAATATATTTTCCCTCATAAGGAGAGGGTGGAGAGCAGATGTGTGAAGAATATAAGACTCAGTCCAGGAGAATGACTAGTATGGTAAGGAAAGGGGAATCTAGAATATGAGAAGAGATAGGCCCTAAGATCCAAAGAAAATCCTAGGGAATTTTTTAGCTATGTGGCCAGTAGGAGGAGAAATGATTGTGGAAGAATGACACTGTGGGATAAAAATGGGAATTGAATGACTGATGCAGAGGACATAGTGGAGTTGTTCAATAAACTCTTTATTGGAGTATTTCATTCTGGAGAAGTAAGTTTTAATACTGGATGGATAGGGCAGGTTTGAGGGGTGAAAGAGGAGAATGTTTTCAAAAAATGCTGATTAATCTGTTTGTCAGTTAAAGCTGTGAGACTGGTTGGTACTTCACGAAGGGTTTTGAGAGACTGTGCTGAAGAACTAACAGCTCCATTGACCTGGCTTTTCAATGAAAGTCTGGCTATGTGAAATGTGCCCATGGAACGAAATGGAAGGAAGGTAAGATAGTGCCATTGCATAAGGGTGGTAGCAGACTGAAAGTGTCTAATTATAAGCCAGTTTGTGTGTCATCAGTTGTTGTTAAGGTCTTGGAATAATTAGTGAGGGACTATATATTTGGGCAGACATGGGTAACGTTATCTGTGAGAATCAACATGGATTTATTAAGGAGCACTCTTGCTTTAGTAATATGATTGCCTTTTATAATAGTGATGAGCAGTTGATGAAGGAAAGCCATATACTGCCATTTTTTTTTTCAAAAAAATGAAATTTTGAAAACAAAAAACAAACTTTTGAAGTACAGTGCAAACTCTAAAAAATAGTGATTGTTTCAGATGGGAACACACATGTTGAAGTTGCTTGCATGGAAAAGCAAGCTAACAAGGGACAGACTAATTTGGACAAAAATCTTTTGATAGGAAGTTAATAATAATCTAAACTTAATCGTGTAGTTCTGTCATGCTATACTGTACCATTCTAGAGAACGTACCTCGGGAATTTGATGATTGTAATGAAGATATTCTAAAGGCCTACACATTATGAATGGAATAACCATGTAATAAAAAAAAAATAAAGATAATTGTTGTGTTAGAGAGTAGTGTTCTGGAGCTTAGCAGTGATATTTGGAACTGATAGATAAGTTGTGTATATTATTATTATTAGCATCTGACCTCCATGGTGACAGACACTCATCATGGATGGTACACAATATTGCATACAATGTTTATCCAACCGGGATTTAAACTGATTCCATGTTACGCGTGCTTTTCTTTACGCAAATTGTACAAAATCTCCCTCTGACCATGCCAAGTTCTAATAATTTTTTTCTGTAGGCGGAGGTCCAAAATGTCTTTCAGCTTCCCTATTCCCATGTTCTTCTGCATATTCTACAACCTGCAATTTGTAACTTGAAGTATATAAATGTCGCCTGTTTTTTCCATCACTAAAATCTATGGGGAAATATCAAACTGAACACAAAATATCTCACGTCAACTCAATACTGATAAACATCAGTAACTGATTACTCGGATAAGATATTATGAAACTTGAATAGGGGCTCCCCGTTCTTAGCCAATGACGCACTAGAAGTCACGTGAAGGTTACGCATCAATTTGATTGCACCATTAACCGACTATAAAGATCTTGAAACATAAAAGGGAGTGCGTATGACTTTGAAAAGAGGAAACAATCTTTGCCTTCATTATATAAGATGCACCCCATTTTTAAGATAAATTTTTAAGGTAAAAAAAGTGCGTCTTTTACACTGGAAAATACGGTATAGTACAGGAATGAATCATAGCACAGGAAAATCTGCCTTTAGAACACGTAATTTACAGAGAAAAAATACTAGTGGTAGTGGTGATGACTAGATGTGTGTATTAGGAGAATTATGTAGCATCAGAGACAGTTAGATGAATGAAGTAGTGTGTCCTCCCCCTGATGAGTCCTTGGACTCCTCGGAGGTGTCACGTAATTATAATAATAATATAATATTAGCCATATAGATGATGATTGGAGATGCTTTCTTCCTTGCTTATTAATCACTTTAATCAAACTCTCTCTTCTACACCCTTTACTGCTACCAGATTTCTTACAATACATATTTTGCATATGTATTGCTCTATCTACTGTCTAGCTTGCCGTATGATGAATACAGCATTTAAAACCAACCTTTTTATCTTCTCCTCTTATGTTTTTTTTTTTTTTTACCTACAAAACATAAACACATTCGTTTTCACTTTCCTTAACTGTTTTATGCTTTTCCTCAAAGTAAAAGTCCAATCCTCCCAACACTTACTTGGTCTGACCCAGCATATTCTTTCCCAAGTTTCTCTTCCAAAATTTTTCTTAGCCTTTTTTTTTTTAAGAATGCTTATATAAATCTTACCCAGAATAGTCAATAGAGGGTTTCTTCAATCAATTTTATTTCACTTTTTTTATTGGTGAGTAGTGTCAGAGTTCTTCTCTAATCATCTCCCAATGTATTGGATTTTTCTACTGTGAGTTAGCCAGTGTCATATGAAAAGGACTCATATTTTTCCCAGAAACATGAGTTTTTCTTCCCACAACCCAGATGAACTTGCAAGAACTCACCCATACACATGCACACACCATAACTTATGCAACAGAGGGTGATAAAATTAAAAAGCATTTGTCTGGTATGTGAACAACAGATACAGAGATATCCTCTTCACAGGTGACAAGATTTTCACCACTGAAGAGCCATGTAACTGCCAAAATGATCAGGTATATGTCCTGGATTGTCACATAGCACATGCCATAGCACCCAGAATTCAGAGAGGTGATCACCCTGTGTTAGTGATGGGTTGTTGGGGGAGGGGAGGGGATGACGTATCAGGGTGTATCTAAGTTGCATTTCTGTGAGAAAGGGGTAAAAACCTTCACCGAAGGATCACACAAAAATGGTTGGAGGTGAATGTACACCACCACATATCGCCATCCGATTGATTGATTGGAAGCTTCTATCTGGATCTGGACTTCAAATTGTAGTCGTAGCTTGAGTGAATAGCCTGCAAGAAACAACACCCGAAATCAAGAAACGCCAGCCCGAAGGTGGATTCAGAGCGAGTAGTGGCAGTGTTTCCATTGGATGTTGTGTGTGTGTACGTGCACGTGTGTGTGTGCCTCCATCGATATGGCCTTACAGACTTCGGGCAGGCATGAAGGCAAAAGGGGGATACACTTTGAACATTGAGTGCTGCTACATGCACCTTATACATGTGGTTTATACAATGTGCTGAAAGCTGTGAATGATTTACAGATTAAAGATTTATGTGCTGTTAAATTTGTAACAGTATTTATGTTATTTGTAACAGTAGTTTATACCAAGTTCGACTTGGTATAAACTAGAATACATTTTAAAGATACCAAGTAATTTTAAACCTGGTTTTACTCCATTTCCCAAGTAAGCAAACAGAGTAAAACCAGGTTTAAAATTACTTGGTATCTTTAACATATTTATACGAGTAAAACCAGGTTTAAAATTACTTGGTATCTTTAACATATTTATACCCAAGGTAAAAATACTTTCTAGAATACATTTAATATTAAACACAATATTTGTACATAATTTTAAAACCATATGCTTACTAATAAACAAAGTTTCTTTTGATTTAAGAAGCTTAAAACTGATGTTTATTTTAAAGATTTCACTTTGTTATTTCTCAGATTTTCCCTTACAACACTCAGCTCATTTTAGGTCTCATTGTTTCCTTCATAAGTCACTTAAGGAATTGACAACGCACGAAAGAATATAAATTAAATTACACTTTAATAAATATTTCCGATATTTCGGAAACGTCATGTTGCCATCTTCAAAAGGAACTTACAAAAAAGGCACGTGCACGTAGGCACTACAACACAGTAACTGAGAATGAAGTGAGGAAGCTATTGTTCTCCTAAAAGTCCTGATGGTGTCCCCTAGTGGGCTATATAGATTTTCTTGGCCCTTGGCTAAAGGTCTGCTGATGGAAGCCTCCCAAATTTGGGGCAGTCTCGTGCAACCAAATTTGTTGAGATTTGGAGAGTTCCTTAGGGCTGAGGCTGATTCCATGAATAGTCTTTTGTATTTGAACTTGCTGCGGTGTATTATTGTAGCTTTCTTCCACCGTATTCTGTGGCGTGTATCCAGAGCAATTTCTGCAAGACCCGAGTGGTTGTACTTGTGAAACTGGATGTAGTCCTTGTGTTTCGAAATTCTGATATTCACTCTCCTGCCTGTTTGGCCAAAGTAAGACAGTTTACATCATGTAGGTCTAGGAGAAGTGGTTGGTCTTTAGTGGAACGGATAAGGGATGCTATTTTCTGTGTGGTCTGTAACAGGAGGCCAATCATGTTTTTTTAAGATTCTGGTAATTTCTTCTGAGGTGCCTCGAATGTAGGGAATGGTGATGGATTTAGAGTAATCCTTGTTGTGAAGGGGGGGGGGGGTTGTGGTTTGTTGGTTTCAATATTTTTTTTGATTTTTTTTTTTTTTTTGCAGGAGGGGGGATGGCCATTGGCTGAGAAAGTGTTACCTCCAGGACAGACACATACAAGTCAAAGTAAATGGGACAGTTTCAAGTCAGCGACAGATCTCTGCGGGAGTTCCCCAAGGTTCCCTACTGGCACCGATCTTATTCTTGGTATATATGGCAGACATCCCACACAGCCGAATGTCATCCATCTTAGCACTCTATGCAGATGACACAGCAGTACTTGCCAGATCTCTACAACCACATTTCGTCACTAAAAGCTGCAAGAAAACCTACTAAAACTAGAACAATGGTTCTCCAAATGGAGATTACAAGTGAATCCCCAAAAGAGTATAGCGATACTTTTCACCAGAAGATTAGCAACTCCCAAGGGGGAGTTGCTAATCTTCTGGTGAAAAGTATATCCTTTATCTATTCAACACCAAAATCCCCTGGCAAACAGAAACAAAATATCTTGGGGTAATTCTAGACAAAAGATTAACGTTCAACAACACATCAAAGCCTTATGCGCGAAAACATCTAAAACCATCGCACAACTTTACCCTCTAATAAATAGAAAAAGCAAGCTAAATATCAGAATCAAAGTACTCCTCTACCTGCTGACGATCCGCCACATAGTGACATATGCATCTCCAGCCTAGAGCCACACATCCAACACCAACATCCTCAGGCTACAGAGAGTGCAAAATAAGTGTTTGCGCATGATCCTGGATGCATTGTGGTTTGTAAGAAATGTCCAACTGCATAGAGATACAAACATCCCTTACAACTACTCCTTCCTACAAACTACAGCAGAAATATTCTTCTCAAAGATCTCTACACACCCCAACGATCTAGTTAAACAAGCTGCAAACTATGAAGAGACTGACCTCTTCAAATACAAGAGGCCAAAAGCCATGCTAAATACTAGCAACAACGATTAATCTCTGTGCCGCCCCCCCCCCAGGGTGAGTTCACAGCTCATAAATCTTTCCTCTTCAATTCGTCCCTATCAGACAACGGGGAATAAAAAAGCATCTTGCTTCACCCTTCTGGCTGATGTTATGGTTATTAAAATCGAGAGAGGAGGAGGAAGAAGGTGAAAGATGTATGACGTGAGAAGGAGGTCCGACAAAAAACCTCCAAGTGCAGGACCCTTTTCAGTGCATCATAAAAAAACGAGTATCAAGAAAAGTTCAAAGTATCCTTCTTTATTATATGGGAGTTCATTTGTTTCTGATAGTGGAGAGGGCTTGGGACCATGTGGTCAAATGATTAAGATACTGTCTCAGCCAAACTTTGGGTTTGGGAAGGAAAAACAGTAGAAAATCTGTTGCTATGTCTTCTGTTTTGTTCATATAGCCAGTGCCAGATTACCAAATAGGCAGAGCAGTGGTGTGCCTAGAGCTTTTGCTGCCCCTCTCAATACACACCAAAAATACTACAAAAGGTCAAAATGACGTACAGGGAAATAAATTAAAACACTATGTTTATTTTTGAAGTAAAACTTTAATTTCAACATTCTAAAATGTTATTTTTCTTCCTTTTCTGTTAACAAAATCATCCATGATATTGGCAAAGTCTATTTCATAGTAATATAGGTAATTCGTAATCAATTTTATTTACAAAAACTCCTCTTACAACTAGCAACACTTACAACAATTATGAGGAAAATTCGAAGGAGTATTACAATATTTGGAAATGAGTTCTCGAGACTGTATTTTAGAATTAATTGCAAAAGTTCAAAGTATCCCCCCTCTAGGCAGTCCACCCTTCTGCCCTCCCCTAGCTATGCCTCTGAGGCAGAGTAGGCACCTACCTTTAGGCCCCACATCATTTGGGGGCCCCGTGATAGTGGATCAAAATAATATTGATTTGATCTTAAAGAAAATTACAATCAAATTTTCTTAAATTGTTTCCAAAAAATAGAAAAAATTAATAACCTAAAATAAATCAAAACTTTACATTAAAGACTCTATAGAGAAAATACTGTATTAATGTAATGTATCCATTTACAACTTAAAGTACATAAACTATAGACATCAGGTTCACATTACAGTTTGTCTCTTAAAAGCTCATTTTCTGTCAGCTGTGATTTAGTAAAAAATATCGGTGCAACCTATGTACATGTATAATGTATAGTAATGATGATCATCTCCATCTAGCAGCTGACATCCACACTACTTAGTTCAATGTTATCCCACTAGAGCATGTATATTAGGAGATAATTTGTGAGGGGGGCAAGATTTTTAACTGCCTAGAGCCCTCCACAGGGTTTAAGCCAACACTGCATACAGCTGGTTCCATAAAGAATAATTTGCTTTAAAAGTGTGCTTATAAATACCACAAATATCTGCAAGGAAAATTTTGATTAAGTTTTTAATATGTTATTGACCAGCAAAGAAGAACAATATATCAGAACCAAATGTGGTCATTGTCTAATTGTAGAGTTGGTAGAGATGTTTTAAAATGCAATACTAAGTGTTTTTTTTTTTAATCCTGACTATCTTTCCTGCAATTATATTTGTAGTCATTAGTGCTTAATTATATGTTCACATTTGCAATTAAAATTATTATTATTATTATTATTATTATTCAGGCCTCCAAGGAGTCAAAAGACTCATCGAGGGAGGTCCTTCCTAAGACATAAAGTCTGTCAAGACTCATCGAGGGGAGGTCCCCCCTTGAGAAACACAGTCTATCATACCACTCTTTAAACTCACTGACCGTTCTCGCTCCCACTACTCCATCAGGCAATGCATTCCACGGCTCAACCACCCTCCACACAAAGAAACCACTCCTTACCCTCTTGCTCACAGTTTCCTTTCGTAACTTCCAGGGATGGCCTCTTGTCATCACTCCTTCCCGCTGTTCAACCAAGCGAAAGATCTTAGTATCATTAGTATCATTAAATATGGATTTGTGAAAATGCCCATAGGCATCACTAACACTGAGTATGAGTGGCATACATGGAATTCCCTGTCCCTCACTCTAAGTATTTCAGTATTTTTAATATTCTATAAATTAAAATATTTCATATTAAAAAAAAAGCCCTTTATTTAGAAATAAAATCACATAGCAAAATAAAAAAATATATATGAAAAAGCATGTCAGATATACCATCCCTATATTGGTTTTTGCATGCAGAGTAGTTGCTGAGTGGAATGCATTTCCTCAAAGTGCGGTGAGTGGAGTTAAGGCTCATTGATGTTTTTATAAGTTGATTTTTTTGCATGCATTGACCTTTATCTATGTGCAGTGCCAGTGCCTAGTATTTTTCTTGTGTGTGTGCGATTAATTTTCGTCATCTTTCCAAAAAACGTTTTTTTTGAATAAAGTGTGAATCAAACGAATAGAAAATGAAAAACAAATGAAAATTGCTTTACAGTATAATGTTCCCTATGGATTAGTCCTGCTTATACAAATTTTTTCTAGTTATATAAATTTTCAAAATAATATAAAATAGTAATATAAAGTTAAGAGATTTATTCAAATATTCTTTACATTAATTTTGCTAAAAGGGACTCGTCTGGCTTTCATTTTAGCGAAATCCTGTCACAGTACATCGCAACTCTATAGTCGACAGCACATGGAGGCTCTTTTTTTATCTAGTATCCGGATTTTAATCAGATCGGATGCATGTGGTCCGTTCCCTTACACGGAACTCAACAATTAATCATAAGTTGATTTAGGATACATCAAAAAATAAAGAACTATTTTAGGTATATTTTCATAAATTTTAATCAAAAATTACAGTGATATAATCGGGTCCAGGATACAATTTCAGAATTTATTTGTTCGTTTCAGGGAACATCTGAAGTGGCCTGAACAGAAGACGACGTACATTCATAATTATATGTACCATTCGTTGTTCGTTTAAACTCTTATCTCATATTTTTTGACATCTTTTAGGTGCCTTTTATTCTGCGGTGCCTGTGTATATTGCACACTTCGCACACGCCACCAGCTGGGCCTATATATATATATACACGATGTGGTATCAAAATGTTTCGAGACTAGCTCTGTTTACGAGAAATTACTTTATTTATCTATGTTTACACACTATCATCTTCAAAATAGTCCCCTTGCATATCAATACAGCGCTCCCAGGGTTCTTGCCACTTCTGGAATGTGTCCTGGAAGTCTTCTTTTTGAAGCATGTCAAGCACCTTCTGTGATTCGCAGAAGTCTGCAGGAGCCAAATCTGGCGAGTAGGGTGGATGCAGAAGTGAGGTCATGTTGTTTCTGGCGAGAAACTCGTGTGCAGAGAGCTCAGTGACAGGGTGCATTGTCATCATTAAGCATCCAGTTTTTTTCCCGCCACAGATCGCTTTCACTGAATGTTCTCCCTCAGATGCCTTAAAACTTGGCAGTAGAACTCGCTATTGACGGTCTGGCCTCTGAGGATGAATTCTCGATGCACAATGCCGCAAATGTCAAAAAAGACAATGAGCATGCACTTGGTCGAGCTACGGACCTGCCTCACATTATTCGGCCGTGGAGATGATGGGCTCTTCAACTGTGAAGACGGTTGCTTCATTTCAGGATCGTACCCGTACAACCAAGTTTCGTCACTGGCAATGATCCTCGAATTTCACGTTTTTTCAAACGTTAATTTCACGTTTGCTCTTTGTTCTAACTTGCTGTCCATGATGAAATTGCAGATGTCATAATGCAGGTGGTCAGGATAGCATCAGTTGCACAGCTCCGAATGTACACAGGACGATGTCTTTTGGCACACTGACTCATGAAGGTAGGTGCTCCCTGTGACTGTGCATGCATCTGTTGGCGTGTTACAAACCTAGTCTCGAAACTTTTTGATACCACCTCGTATATACACCCACATATAGGGTGTTCCATAAGTTCCAAAATATTTCAATAATTCATAAAAATTAGAAAAATTGGTGTATTAGAGTGCAATTTGCATGAAGATGAATCACAAGGAGGGGAATTTTTTTCTGGCAGGGAGAAAAAAATTACTTCAGATTTCACAAACAGAGGATGCTGTACCACATTCATTATTTGAAAATATGTGCAAATAAGAGTTCTATAAAATGCAGGGTGTACTGCTGACAGCTCATAATGAATGTGTATGCAAATTCCCAGTCATTGAGGGGGAACAGAACTGTTTATGTGAAAAGAAAAATTTCTTGCTATGATGCATACTTTGGTGGATAAGGCATTCTTAGTTTAGTTGGATAAGGCATTCTTGATGGTCAAAGTTGTATAACTGAGAGGAAACCTCCACATAGCCTTTAAAGGAATGCGGAGAACCGACCAGGGCTTCTGACCTAATGTCCAATCCTCACCTTCTCGTGGTGCACCCTGTTTGGTATCTACCTGAATACTGAATGAATGAGGATGGGCTGGCAATTTGGGATTTAGCCAACCAAATTGTATTCTTATTGGCTTAAACCAAAATACAAATTGATGGTGCAACATGGCAAAATTTCATGCTGGCTGGAGCATCGCCCAGTTAAACAAGGCCCCCGTTGTTTTCGCCAGGGAAACAGGGTGAACAGCGAAAAGTCAGCTACTGGAACAAATCTGAAAACATCACCAGAGTTAAAGATCGGTACTATCAACATGAGAAGCCTGAATGGCAAAGAAATGGAGCTAGCTAAGGAATTAGATAAGTACCAGATTGACATAATAGGGTTGACTGAAACAAAAAAGACAAAAACTGGTGAAATCTTTTTGAGCAATAAATACAAAATGTTATATTCAGGCAATGACAATCAAGGAAAAGGAGTAGCCATAGTATTCAACACTAAATACGAGGCTGATCTTCTTGAATGGCAGGCAGTCTCAAGTAGAGTGATGTGGGCAAATATGAGAATGGGGAACTGGACAATGAGACTTATTTGTGCCTATGGTCCCACAGAAGGTTCTACTAAGGTAGAAGTGGAGGAATTTTTCGAGGCTCTAGAGAAAGCTACTGACACAATGAAAAAGGAAAATTTGGTCCTTGTTGGTGATCTAAATAGCAGAGTAGGAAGTGATTGTCAGACATACAAAAATGTTTTGGGAAAATTTGGAGAAAAGAGCAAAGCTAATAATAATGGCAAATACCTGTTGGATTTCTGCTCAGGACATGGACTGGTTATTACTAACACCATGTTCCAACATAAAAATGTGCATAAATTCACATGGAGAGAAGAGGCAAGGAATAAGAAAAGTCTCATTGACTATGTTATTGTTGATAGTGATGTTTTTCCAGTGGTGCAGGACACCAGAGTGTACAGAGGATTTGATATCGGAAGTGATCACTATTTAGTCTTGAGCAGGATAAAATTGAATTTCATATTGAAAAGAATGACGTGTAAGAAAGTTTTAAAGCGAATAAAAGTTGAGCACCTCTCAGATGTGAACTGTAGGCTAAAATACACAAAGATTATTGAAGAAAAAATGAAAGAGTTTGAGAACAAGAACCAAACCTTGGAGATTCAGTGGCAAACCTTGAAGAAATCCCTGATTGACTCAGCCAGAGAGGCATGTGGTGAGGTTGTCTGCAAGGATAAACAGTCAGAACTCCATGGTGGAACAGAGGAAGTTAGAGAGGTAGTGAAGGAAAAGAAGAATGCATATCAAAAGTTCTGGCAAATAAGTCAGCTTGTGCTCTTACAGAATACAGAGACAAATGTAAGGAAGCTAAATACTGTGTAAAACTAGCTAAACAGAAGTCATGGGAGGACTTTGGCAAGAACATAGAAAATAAATATCAAGACGGTGGCAAAATATTCTGGAAGTTGTTGAAGAAGCTTAGAAATGGATGGAGGAAAGATTGCTGTAAAAGGAATTGGAGATGATAAAGGTGACATGAAAACAGGAGGAAAGATATCCTTGAAGTATGGAGTAATTACTTTGAAAAATTGCTAAATGAAACAAGCAGCGATAGCACAGTGGTAAAAAACAATTGACAGGAATACAGTCAGGGATACATATCCATACTTGAAGTAGAAAAAGCCATCAAACGGTTGAAATCGTGTGTTTTAACACCATGTTCCAACATAAAAATCTGCATAAATTCACATGGAGAGAAGAGGCAAGGAATAAGAAAAGTCTCATTGACTATGTTATTGTTGATAGTGATGTTTTCTCCCTGGTGCAGGACACCAGAGTGTACAGAGGATTTGAAATTGGAAGTGATCACTATTTAGTCTTGAGCTTGGAGAATGTGGAAAGGCAGCAGGAGTAGATTATATTCGACTTCAAATGCTTAAGTATGGTGGTATAAAAGTCTTACAGCGGCTGCACTGCATAGTTCAGAAGGCGTGGACAGAGGGACGAATTCCCGATGATTGGAGTACAGCTCTCATAGTACCCATATATAAAAAGGGAAATAAAACTGAATGTGAGAATTACAGAGGTATTTCCCTACTGAGGGTTCCTGGTAAGATTTATGCTAGTATACTTGAGAAACGGTTGAGAAGAATTGTGGAAGAAAAGCTTGGTGAACAACAAGCTGGATTCAGGCCAAATAGAGGCTGTCAGGATCAGATCTTCACTTTACGACAAATAGTCGAGAAAGTATGGAAATATAACAAAGATCTGTATTTAAGTTTTGTCGATCTGGAAAAGGCATATGACAAGGTGCCAAGAGAGAAGCTATTCAATATGCTACAGTTGTATGGTGTCAATGGGGCATTATATCAAGTAATACTTAGCTTTATTTGATTTGTAAATCAGCAGTTAGGATTGAAGGAAGTACAGGAAGATGGTTTAATGTTAAATCTGGTGTGAGATAAGGATGTATATTATCCCCTCTGTTATTCATTATTTACATGGATCATATTATGAAGGAAAGTGGTATTAGCCACCTCACCGGCCATTATGGATCAAATACGCATCCTCATATGCTTCGTATCCATCAATATTTCAATGTAATATCAATGGTATTACAATTTTAATATGCACTTCACATGCATGATAACTTTGACGTCTATAGGCTGGTAGCGTGGTTAAACCTTATATCAAAATTGGAGATGTTAATATCAGCTCTTTGCTTTATGCAGACGATGTTATACTTCTAAATAAATCTGCTACAAGTCTGCAAGATTCCCTGACTAAATTGAATTACTGTTATAATAGATATGGTATGAAGGTCAGCAATAAAAAGACAAACAATGAAAATAGGCATAATCATTGAAAATGTCAACTGCGTTGTGATTGGAGAACCTGTGGAAAAAGTAGAACATTTCAGCTACTTAGGCAAGATTTTTAGTGAAGATGGTAAATTAAATATGGAAATAGACAACAGAATCAACAAAGCTGGTATAGTAGGAAATCAATTGAATAAATTCATATGGAATAAGAGAGAAATTACTCGGAACACTAAATTAGTTGTATACAAGACAGTTTTCAAACCAGTTTTAACTTGTGGATCTGAGAGCTGGGTCAGAAGTCAAACACTTAACCGGAGACTAGAGACTGCAGATTTGAGAGTCCTAAGACAGATTTAGAGGCATGAACAGATGACATCAATGGGAATATCATATTAAAAACAAGGATATTAGGAAAGAACTTGACATTGTCAGCATCCAGGAATGCGTTAGCAGAGCTAATCTCGGGTAGTATGGTCACTGAAACAGAATGGGCGAGGAAAGATTAGCAAAACAGGTGTTCTCAGCCAGGTCAGCAGGAAAATGACCCAGAGGAAGACCAAGATTTAGATAGATGGATTGATATGGTAGAAAGTGCCTTAGACAATAGAAATATAAGATCTAATAATATTGGCATCTTGACAAGTAACAGACTGATTTGGAGGAAAATTGTCGATAGGAAGTTTGTAATGAAGTAAATTTTTTATGTACTACTATCATATCCTGTACACCCCTTGGAGGATACATGGCAGGAATTTGATGATGGTAGTTTAGTTGTCTTATGTAAATAGGGAATTGGTAGCAGAAGTTTTACAAATCTTTCGAACGCAGAAAAGAATGAAGAAAGGTCAAGGTCCTATCAGAATACAGTCTCTAATACAACATTTTGAGAAAACTGGAAATTTGTCAGATTGCCCTGGAACATGCAAAGCAGTGTTATCTGAACTCCATACCAGCATTGTGGTATCGCAAATGAATGCCCTAGTGGCATTCAAACAGTGTAAGCAGTGCATGGGAAGCTTTAAGTAATCACAGGCATAACGGAAACATCTATATTCCACATCCTTCATGGTGCATATGCATCACATCACCAAAGTAATCATCGCAGCAACAAATTTTTCTTTTCGCAAAAAGAGTTGTGTTTGCCCCGATGACTGGGAATCTGCATGCATTCATTATGACCTGCATGGAAAGTGTACATGATCCATGTACACTTCCCATGATCCTTGGCAGGACACCAAGGATTTTCTAGAACTTGCGAAAGAATTAAGGATCGTCACATCTGGAAAGGTATGAAGAGTGCCATACTCACATATGTCAAATCATGCCATAAGTGCCAAATAGGATCCCCCTTTTGAGAAAAAGCTCCATTATAACCATTTCCTATTCCAACTAGACCTTTTCAGGCTGTTGCTATTGATGTGGTAGGTCCACTGCCAATTACTAAAAAAGGCAATAGGTATATTCTAGTAGTCATAAACATGCTAACTAGATTTCCAGAAGCAGTGTCGATGAAGGATCAAACTGCAAAGACTATTGCAAGAAAGTTTTTGAATCTGATTATTTGTAGATATGGAACTCCTCAGGCTTTGCTTTCAGATCAAGGGGCAAATTTCACATCTGAACTGCAGTTATGTAAATTACTCAACGTTAGGAAGATTTTTACAACACCTTACCACCTACAGTGTAATGGTATGTGTGAAAGGCTGAATAGAAATATAAAGCAAATACTTTCCAATCTGGCAAACACTAAAATGAATTATTGGGATGCATATCTTTCTCAAGCATTATTTGCATGCAGATCTGCTTTTCATTCTGCTATCAAGGAAAAACCATCTTTTACTTTATATGGTTTTGATCCAATCTTTCCTAATGAACTTGTTTTAGTCATTCCTAATACAGGATACAATGACATAAATGAGTATCTGGAGACAGATGTAGATAAATTTTCCATTACTCACAGATTAGTAGGTGAGATAAGTCAGTTAAGTACTCAGAAAACTAGCCAGTATATAAATCGTTTTAGAAAGTATAAGTAATTTGCACCAAGTGATTAATATTGTTAGATGATAAATCTAACAATATTAATATTAATAACAGTATAAAAGGAGTTGGGAAATTAGGAAGGAAAGCTTTAGGTCCATATAGAATTTTAGACAAATTTTCTTCTGTGAATTTTAGGATTCAAGATGTCAAAAATCCTAGTAAAATTTTAAGTGTACACTCTGATAGGTTAAAAAGGTACTTTTTAGGGAGTAGAAATTTAGTTACATTAGGAGACAATACGAATAAAATATTGAAAGATGAGCATAGTTTTCCTAGTACTAATTGTGCATCTCATTCACAATGAAATAGTAGGAAAGGGAATAGTTTTAAAGTCATAATTCAAATATGCAGCAAAGGAGAAAATTTAATTTGGGTAAAACAAAACCTAATGCAGGAAATGTTAGAAATCTCAGGGTACATAATTCAGATAATTATTATTATTATTATTGTTCCGGGAAACTCCAAGGAGTCGACAGACTCATCGAGGGAGGCCCTAACATCATGTTTGGAACAACTATTCAACATTCACACAGTATCTATCATATCTTGCCTTGAACTCATTCACGGTCGTAGCACCCACAACAGACTCTGGAAGCTTATTCCACTCATTCACCACTCTCCAAGTAAAAAACCTAGCTCTAACACCCTTGTCAACCACGCTCTTGCCCAGCTTCCATGCATGGCCCCTAGTCCTCCCACCACCAGTCATATTTTCAAAAATATCTTCTTGATCAATCTTATAAAAACACTTCAGTAATTTGAATGTCTCAATCATATCACTCCTCCTTCGCCTATCGTCCAATTTCTGCAACCCACAAATCCTCAACCTATTCTCATAAGGTTCATTCCACAGACCTGCTATCATCTTGGTCACTCGTCTCTGGACCCTCTCCACTTCCTCCCCATCACGAAGAAACCCTGGTGCCCATAACTGGGCACAGAAGTCCAGATGGGGTCTTATCAAGGCTCGATACAGAGGAACAACAGCTTGCTTCTCTCTGCATGTTAAAGTATTTTTCATAAGCCAAGTGATTTGGTGAGCTGTTTTAGTTACTTTTGCAATGTGCCTGCTAAACTTCAATTCCCTATCCACCAATACTCCCAAATCCCTGGCCTCATCAATCTCCTGGAGTACGGTTCCACCAATCTGATATACTGCTGCTATTCTTTTCACCCCAAAATGCATAACCTTACACTTTGCCACATTAAATTGATATCCATTTTTCCTAGCCCAGTCCTCCAAACTCTCCAAATCATCCTGTAAAATTTTGACATCCTGTGCACTCACAATTGCTCTACCCAACTTTGCATCATCAGCAAACAAGTGAACACTTCCTCTCAAATCCTTTCCAATATCATTGATGAACAGTGTAATAATGTACAATGTAAGAGTGGTGATAATCAAATTGACTCTAACATGGATAAAATTATAGCAGAATATCATAGGTTAGTTAATATGGAGTTTAAATAAACCAAAGGAATGTGAAAATACCTCTAATTTAGTTAGTAAGAATAAAGAATCTCAGAAACCTGTAGAATTTGATTCTGATAGTGATGATTCTATAGATTTAGGGCATAATTCAAATGGTTTAAATGAAATATTTGAGGAATACAATGTAACATCCGCTTCATCCCCCTCACTTCCGCTTGCAGATGAGGACTAGGCGCCTGCTAATGCATCACGACTTGCACAGCGGTCTCCCATAGACTTCAATGTTAAAAAACAGACCGTCAAGTCCCTTCAAAAAACGGATTAATTCAAAAACCAAGGATTATCCATATTTACAGTTGGTTGCGCTGTGATTCCACAGGTAAGGGATTTTGCGTCATGCAATTTTGAAATTTTACAAACGAGACATTACACAGTAAGTCATACCCATTTTGTGATTGTGCAAACAAAGTGTTTAGTCTAGTCTTAAGCGTAAGTTTATTTTTAAAAGGCCTTGGATCCAATTAATTTGTAATTATGTAATATTTGTTTGAAGTGTATATATATATATATTGTTTTTGTTATATTAAATGTGTTTATTTTGGTCTTGAGTCAGTGATTATTTGGATTCTGAAAGAAAAAGTTAAGATCATTGCACCAATTGGAGTGAACCCTTGTGCATATAATAATATATAGGTTCACTCGAAAAAAAAATAAAAAAATAATTCTTAGAAATTGATTAAAAATCTCCTCTTTAAATAAAACCAATTATTAACACTTGGATTACTTGGAGGTGTCACTTAATAATAATAGTAACATTCAGACAGTGGTAAGTGGTTCTCTTTGTTTTCATCATCTTCGTGTATGATTCAAATTTTATTTCAATTTAATTTTCATTTCTTGAAGCAATTGGATACTGTCAGTAACATAGTAAAAGTAAATAGTGCTACATATCATCCAGTAAATGTATAGCAGCTGCTATCTATACAAACTCACTTAGTTTCTGTTTTCCATGACCATTGGTTGTAAAACTAATATCACATTTGGTGGCTGAAATACTAGCGGAATGTTGGACAAATTTTGAATCTGGAGATGTGCAGGACAGTTATCAATTAAAATAAAATATTTTTCTTCTTTTTGAATATCTCTTTATTCCAATCATGCAAGTACTGCCAAAAAATATCCAAAAATCATTCATGCTGGCTTGGTTGGCTGAGAGGTTAGCATATCTGCTCTCCTGCCAAAAAGGTGCAGGTTCGAATCCCGCCGTGGGCATGGATGTTTGTGATTGTCTGTGAAAATACTGCTGGTAGTGGTCTGCTTTAATTGGTGTTTGGTGTAAATGATGAAGGTACTTGCGGTTGGTGTAGACGAGAAGTTGTATAGAATGGGTGCCCTCCCTCGATGAGAGTTTGCCAATCTGGTTGGCCGAGTGGTTGGCATATCTGCTCTACAGTCAAAAGGCTGCAGGTTTTAATTATTATTATTATTATTAAACAAGACCTCATGGAGTTAAAGACTCATCTAGGAGGTCCTTTTATCTCACACACATCTCATCATACCGGGTCTTAAACACATTCAAACTCCTTGCAGACAACACTCTCAGGCAAGGCATTCCAATCATTCACAACTCTGCACGAAAAAAACCTGCTTCTCACTCCCCTACTCACACCCTCTTTATACAGTTTCCAGGGATGACCTCTGGTTCTCCCCTGATCTCCCACTATTCTCTGTAGAACTTCTCCACCATTGATCCTATAACAACCCCTTACCAACTTGTAGGTCTCTATCATATCTCTCCTCTTCCTTCTCTCCACTAGACTCTGCAAATTACATCTTTTCAATCTTTCCTCATACTCGACATTCCAGAGGTCAGAAACTACCTTAGTCAGTCGCCTTTGGACCCTTTCCAACATCTCTTCATCCTTCTGAAAACTAGGTGACCAAATCTGGGCACAATAGTCCATGTGTGGCCTAATCAAAGCCTTATACAATGGAAGAAGAATCTCCCTACTTCTACACGTCAGTGTCCTCCTCATCATTCCCAGAAGTCTTTGTGTTATCTTCACAATTTTGGCGATGTGTCCCCTAAATTTTAGATCCTTATCCACTATCACTCCCAGATCTCTTATTTCCTCTACTTCCAACAATATATTCTCACCAAGCATAAATTCTGCATCCCATCTTTGTTTTCCAAATTTTAAAACCTTACATTTTGCAACATTGAACTCATATCCCCATTTGCTTGCCCAATCACTCAATTTATTCAGGTCTTCTTGCAAGGCCACAACATCTTCACTACTCTTTATGGTTCGTCCCAACTCTGCATCATCTGCAAACAACTGAATATCTCCATCCAAATCTTCGCCAATATCATTAATATACAAGTTAAATAGTAATGGCCCTAAAACAGATCCCTGAAGCACTCCACTAGTGACTTTCTATTTCCTGGATATTGCACCCCCATACACAACTTGTTGATACCTATCAGATAGCCAGTCTCCAATCCAATGCACTAATCTAATATCTAACCACATCTGCTCTAGGTGGTACTCTATCAAAAGCTTTTGCAAAATCCAAGTATATTACTGTGTATCCTTCTCCTCTGTCCAAGGAAGCAGTCACTTTATTGTAATAAGTAAGTAGATTACTAAAACATGACCTCCCTTTAGCAAATCCATGCTGTCCATCAAAGATTATACCATTGTTGTCAAACCAACTCTGGATCCTAGTTCTCACAAGCTTCTCCAACAACTTAACCACAACACCTGACACACAGATAGGCCTATAGTTTGATGCTTGAGTTCGATCACCTCCTTTATGAAGTGGCACAATCTTGCCCTCCTTCCACTCTTTAGGGACTTGACCAAGTGCAAGACTCGTATTAAAAAAATATGTCAAGGCAGGTGTCAACTCTCTGGCACATTCCTTCAGAATACACGGTGATATATTATCAAGTCCCACAGCCTTATTTACATCTAGTTTACTCAACTCCCCAAACACTTCTTGCTCACTTACAGTCAGTCTCTCCTCCCCATTATCAACTGCTCTTAATCTCTCCATGAAGTCACATTCTCAAGATTGAAAGATCTTTATGAACTGCTCATTAAGTATCTCCACCACACATTCTGCAACAGCTGTCTTTATACCATTTCCTCCAATCAATGTCATCCTTCCATAATCATTCTTTCTTTTGCTGGCTACATATCGAAAGAACTCCCTAGGATTCTTTTTAGCTTCATTAGCTAACTGCTGTTCATACCTCTCTTTAGCTACTCTCACCAACCAAGTCACCCTCCTTGCCTGGTCTTTGTAGACCTCATGAAATTGGTTACTTCCACTTCTCTTATGCTGCCATCACAATGCCCTTTTTCTCTGTATTGCATGCTTAATCTCTTTATTCATCCATCTCACACCTACCTTATTTAACCTTCTCACCCATGGTATACATTTAGACATTGCATCCACTAAATATTTTTTGAAAATCCCCCAAGCTGCATTGATCTCTTTTCCAGCTAACTCCTGATTCCATGCTACACCTGCAAGCTGTCTCCTGAGCTCTTCATAATCACACCCCCTTGTAGTTCCACATATACCCTTTTTTCACAGGGGTCCTTGCACTTCTGGCAACCACCCAAGTAATCACCTCATGGTCACTTTCACCAATTGGAGGATGATTTGATACCTCATTGAAAATTACATCCTCTGATGAGATGACCAAATCCAAGACCCTTAATCCTCTTGTGCCCTCTGTTACACACTGTCTGAGGTAGTTATCCCTCAAAAACTCAAGAAACTCATTTTCTTTACTTCCAGTTGCTATCTCTTCATTCCAGTCTATATTGCCATAATTCAAATCACCCATAATGATCACCCTTTTCTTATTTGCTTGGCTTATTTGACTATACATTTCACTATCACCACCATCCACATTACCAGGTCTATAACAACATCCCACCAAGTATTTGATTCTATTCACCTCTATCTCACACCATACTGCCTCAAAACCACTGGCCCCATTTCCCTCTTGCATCTCTACCTTGTATGGACATAACTCTTTCTCTATCATCAATAGCACTCCCCCTCCCTTTTTACCCCTTCTATCCTCACGAAACACATCATACCTTTCCATTTCTATTCCTGTCAGGATGTCATCCTCATCTAACCATGTCTCACTTATTCCGACAATCTCTGGGTGCACAGACACAATTAGTGCAACCATTTCATCTGCCTTGTTTCTTATACTTCTAGCATTGGTATACAAACACAACAACTCATTTCTGGATCTACAGCTAGTTCCACCGATACCACTCACTCGATTTGATCTCTCCATGCTGGACTGGAGCCATTTCCCTTTCTGCTTCTTCATTTTAGAACCCTTTGCAATTCCATCTGTTTCCTTTTGATCCCTGATTATCCCATTACTTTCCTGCCTACACATGCTCTCACCTCCTCTTGGAGCATCCACCTTTCTCACGCTGTGTATTCCTGTCCACCCTGAGCCTCCCCGTTTCCCTGCTCCTCTTGCACACCCATTCTCTCATTTTCTATACTCATACCACTCACTTCCCCATTCATTTCCACTCCTTCAATCTCTCCTGTCTTACTCTCGTGCTCTTCCACATCACTCCCCTCTCCATCTGATTCATTCTCTCTATTCTCTTCTCCACTTTCCAGCAGCAGTCTCTCCAAGCGACTCACACCATAACCACTCAAATGCAATCCATCGCTCCCATACAGCTCACTTCGTCCCTCAAACTCATTCCACACATTAACAAACTGTACTCCCATCTCCTCACACATTTCAGCCAGAATATCATTCATAATCCTTGCTCTCCGCCTCATTTCACCACAGTCATACCTAGGCAACACACTGACTCTTTCATGCCATCATGATTTATTTTAATAGTTTTGACCTGAATTCTCTTAATTTCATTCCGCATCCATTTCATTTCTTGCTTCATCCAATCCAATTCACCTTCCGAACCTCGCGACACATTCACTCTATCATTAAATCTTTCTAACTTTCTAACTCTCTAGCAGTGGGCATGGATGTTTGTGCTTGTCTGTGAAAATACTAGTGGCGGTGGTAGGCAGTAGATATTGTTGGTATAGATGATGAAAGTAGTTAGTGGATTGAGTGGTGGAGAGTTGTAGAGTAGGTCCCCTCCCTCGATGAGTCTTTGGACTCCCTGGAGGTGTAATGTACTAATAATATAATTCAAAAGAAGTTTCCTTATGTTTTTGAAACACTGAGATCTTAACGATTTTCTGATAACAAACAGCTTTATTTTCTTTAATATCAGTTTCTGTCATATTTACATGTGAGCACTGAGAAGTGAATCTTTGATTTTTTTTCCAGTTGGAATTTAAATGTATTGTTAGCTGACAAATTAAAGTCCTGTTTTGTTGCCATTGTGTCTTCATAATTGAAACGTTCCTGATTTCTTCCTAAACACAGTCTTTCCATTAATTTGGCATTATAGGATCTGTAAATCAAGATTCTCCAGTAATTTTTGCATAAATGATGTTATGCCAGTTTTTAAATTGATCCATCCAGCCATTATTACATACACAATCAATATATCCAAATTGTTTAGCAAATTGTTCCATTTGACTGTCTCTCAACAGACAAATGGAATCTGTCTGGATTCTCAACAGACAGTCAACATTTGACTGTCTGTTGAGAATCCAGCTCTTCTTTGTGTAGTGAGCCTTTTTATTTATTTATTTATTTTTTTGTTATAATGTTTTCCAGTGCTGATATATAAACATCTTCATTCTTCCACACTGTTGAAACTGTTGATGAGGACAAAGAAAACTTTTTGCACACTTTAATATTTTTGTACTACATTCTAACTCAAGAATAATTTTGACTTTTTTGCAAACTGAGAGACACTTTATTTCAGTAGACTTGTTTTTCACAGAGGTGTTCATTTCTAATTGACTTTACAGTCATTGCAGTGTTTGGGTAAAGTGAGGGAGAAGGGTCAGGGTTAGTCACTGGAAACTAGAGTGGGCATGGTTCCCAAGGACAAGATTAAATTATAAACAATAAATTAAAGCTGCCAAGAAGAAATTATATTATTGGTTTCATTCTTTATTCAAGTATAAGCAAACAAAGTTTGTACGTGAAGTCACTTCACAACTGAACTGCTTGTGAAGTGACTTCAGATAGAGGCTAATGACTTCACACCAATTGCCTTAATATCCCATAATGCAACACTCATATCCTTACAGACATGTATAAAGCTACGAATGATGGGAAGGGCCACTACCCATTATGGGATACTAAGTAATTGATGTGAAGTCATTAGTTTCTATATACAAGTAGCCCAGTTGTGAAGTGACTCCACATGCAAACTTTGTTTTCTTATACACACTTTCCAGTCCCACTTTCCCAATTGTGAACTCTTCCTCATAGGATGAGTTCACCAATGGTGAACAGCTTAGACATTAAAATCACCCTTAGGAGGTTTTAATGTTTCAAGCCAGGGTTTGGACAGCAGGGTTTTTTCCACCAGTTTATCTGGGGTTTTTCATCCCGCAAGCAGGCAAACCGGTCCAGTGAACACACACAGATTACAGTCAGGAATACTGACCCAGCCATAGGTCTGATTTGTCAGCTATGCCGGTTCCGGAGCCCGGATAAAATTTGGGGGAACTGAGATGATGCCGTACCTCTCTGTAAAGGGGACTCATCATACAATTATACATACATACGTGTATCATCATACGATTATTATTATTATAAAGTGAGCCATTTTATAAGAATATGTGCAAATTAAAATCATGACTTTTGCCCATTACAGCTGTGATCTTGTTATTTCCGTGCTAGTTACAACAAAGTTTGACTGCATTTTGAGGAGTGAGTGATGATCATTACTTTTCAGATATACTACTGAACTGACTAAACACTCTTCTTTCTTTTAGATTTTTTATCTCCCATGTTCACTCACAGTCATTTACTTGGAAAACTCCATTTATGCATTATTCCTAATTTGTATTCAATTCCATATCTGTTAACTGTCAAAATTCTGCAGCTACTTCTCAGAGATAGATGTCTGTCACTGGCTGATAGAATTTGACTATCATATCCATATGACTTCTCTTATTTTGACCAAACTGGACATTTGCAGAGTAAAGAATGTAAGAACACCAGTCATACATTATCACTGAAAAAAACCTGAAAACTCTAGCCTTGTACATCATGGAATAGATACCAAACACAATACCCTATGATCTGAAACACTTACTCCATCAATGTCAACATAAATTTGAATGTTCATTTAAAGAAAGCACCAAAGCTTTGTTTCATTGTCCAAACTTGAATTGGATTGACTGCCTTTCACTTTCAAAAATATGGGAAAGTCTTATTCTAATCATACATAAAATCCAACAGATAAGCTTAGGCATTGACGGTTATTCATGATTTATTTTTAACAGTATGAACAAAACCAAATGAACTATTTTATAAAAATATGTTTTAAAAACCTGCTTATATTTTGCAGAATGCTGATTTGAATAAAATATAAACAAGTCATGATTAATCATACACAATTAACATTTCATTATTATAATTATTACCCAAGATGCCATGGAGTCAAAGACTCATATAGGAGGTTCTTTTATCATACACACAGCTCATCATACCATGCTTTAAACACACTCAAATTCTCTGCAGACACCACACTCCCAGGCAAGGCATTCCAATCATTCACAACTCTGCATGCAAAAAAACCTGCTTCTCACTCTCCTGCTCATACACTCTTTATACAGTTTCAAGGGATGAACTCTGGTTCACCCTGATCTCTGACTGTTTTCTATAGAACCTCTCCCACATTGATCCTATATCAATCCCTTACTAACTTGTAGGTCTCTATCATATCGCCCCTCTTCCTCCTATCCACTAGACTCTGTAAATTGTATCTTCTCAATCTTTCCTCATATTCGACATGCCAGAGCTCAGAAACTACCTCACTCAGCCTCCTCTGGATCCTTTCCAACACCTCTTCGTCCTTTTGAAAACCCGGTGACTAAATCTGGGCACAGTAGTCCCTGTGTAGTCTAATCAAAGCCTTATACAATGGAACAAGATTCTCTCTACTTCTACAAGTCAGTGTCCTCCACATCATTCCCAGAGGTATTTGTGTTGTCTTCACAGTTTTGGCAATGTGTCCCCTAAATTTCAGATCCTTATCCACTATCAACCCAAGATCTCTTATTTCCTCCACTTCCAACAATATATCCTCACCAATTATAAATTCTGCATCCCATCTTTGTTTCCCAAATTTTAAAACCTTAAATTTTGTAACATTGAACTCGCATTCCCATTCCTGTGCCCAATCACTGAATTTATTCAAGTCTTCTTGTAAGGCCACAATATCTTCTCTACTCTTCATAGATTATTCCAACTCCTAACATTGCATCACCTGCAAACAACTGAATATTTTCATCCACATCTTCGCTAATATCATTAATATATAAAACAGTAATGGCATTAAAACAGACCCCTGAGACACATCTGTAGTGAACTTCGTTTTTCTGGATATTGCTCTCCCCATACACAATTTGCTGATACCTATCAGATAGCTAGTCTCAAATCCAGTACATTAATGTAATATCCAACATCATCTGCTCTAGTTTGACTATAACTTATCATGGGATAATCTATTAAAAGCCTTTGCAAAATCTAAGTACAGTCATCCCTCGACTTACGTCGGGGTTCTGTTCCATCAGGAAGGATGTAAATCGGTTCGGACGTAAGTCAATACATTAAATCAACAGAGTTATAGGGGTTAGGTACTTAACAGTAATAAGTATGCTGTTATTTTAATTTTTAAACCTAATTATAAAACTGTCCACTAGGTTAGCCTAGTGGTTGTGTGCTTCGCAACCATATGCCTGGGGAAGGAGTGTCCTAGGTTTGATTCCTGTCGGAAACGTGAAAACTGAAGGGATCTTTCTCAGCCATAGCCAAGTTAGCCAGTCTTGGGCATAGGCAGTAGGTTTTTTCCCCAGTTTATCCTTGGGGGTTTTCATCCCACAAACAGGCAAATTGGACCCGTGAACATACAGGATACAGCCATAAGATGTAGTACGGCAAGGAAGGCAACGGGAAACAACCTTGCTCATAATCACTTCCCTAGTAGCATAGCTGTCCCTACCATCCGTATTGATCAAGGAAACTAATCATCATCGATCATTATAAAACTGTAATGTGCATTACTGCCACTTTAAAACAGGAGAATAATCACCTAAATCTTTTTTCACAATCACATCTTCATTACCTTCCCTATGTGAAGGACCAGGCTCTGACTCTTCTGGTGTAACCTGTTTTTTTTTTTTTTTTTGATGAAAATGTCCGATGTGCTTTGCTTAATCATCTTCTTTTCATCATAAACGTGTTTATAGCAAGCAAACACATCATGTACTTTCCTTTCTACTAATAAGTAGCATTCAACATTGGGGTCCGTGTCTTCAACCAGTTTGAGAACATCACTAACTGCAGAAAACATTTCTGCAAGACCTTCACTGTGAATTGTTTAACTGCCTCTCCTTGTTTCTCTTTTTTTTTTCTTCTTCCTCTTCTGCAGCATGTTGTTCCTCCAGTTCGACCAATTCTTTGTTAGTCATCCCTTCAGAGGCACTTCCTATGAGTCGAACTATGTCGTCATCATTCACTTCGGGATTCAGATTGTTTGCTAGGCCCACTATTTCTTCACTCAATTTAAAAAGATCTTCAATATTTTCAAAACTTCCAAAATCGTGCATAAACTTTTTTAATGTATTTTTCTGTATGCACTCATACATTGAGAGGTAACTTCATCCCAAACTACAGCAATATTTTCAATAGCAAGAAATGGCTTGTGAAAAAGTTCTCCATAGATAATAAACCTTAAACACTACTTGAACTTTCTGATCCATTGGTTGGATCAATGAAGTAGTGTTTGAAGGGAGAAACATGACCTTGAACTTGGCGAAGATCATCGATATAAGACAGATGACCTGGAGCATTATCTAGAATTAATAAAATTTTAAATTCTATATTTTTTTTAACACAATAGGTTTCTATTTCTCTCGCATTGCACTTGATTAAGGCATCTGCAAACAATTTTTGAGTCACCCATGACTTCTTATTGCTCCGATAATGAACTGGAAGAGCATGTTTCCTAATGTTTTTGAAGGCTCGTGGATTCTCACTGTGCCATATTACAAATGGTTTCAGTTTATATCCAGTCACTTTAACCCCTAACAGATTCGTAACATGGCCTTTAAGAGCTTTCAAACCAGGCATAGATTTTAGCTTTTTGTTGATGAATTGTCTGCTAGGGCATTTTTTTCCCGAAACAAGGTGGTCTCATCCATAATAAATATTTGCTGTGGCAAATGATTTTCCTCCATAATAATTTTATGCAATTTCTCCACAAACTCCTTGGCAGCCTTCTCATCGGCACTTGCAGATTCACCATACATTTTCACATTATGCATTGCAAACACTGCTTGAATCTCATCACCCAACTGGAAGAAGCATTGAATTCATAGTCACAACCAGGCCCTGCTTTCTCCTTCAACATGTTCAAGAGACTTATGCTAAGGGGTATGCACTTTTGGTTCAGGTCCTCCATGCATGATGGAAGTAGCTTTTCCAATCACTGATATGACCTTGTCGTTGCTTCATCACTTTCGTCGATTTAATGGAAACACATCCTTTCAATCCTCTACGATTTTGCCCTTATTTTTCACAATGGTTGTCATAGAATGAGACCATCTGAAGTTATGTGCGATCTGACAGGCTTACCAGCTTCATGTTGCTTTATAACTTGCAACTTCATTTCAAAATCAATTGCTCGCTTCTTTTTCTGTGATTCTTCACTAGGTTTTTTAATTGGGTTTTTTAACAAAATATGAAATAATTAATGATAAATACACAAATAACATATTTTTCAAACACAAAATCAACAGAGGAACTGTTGAATCCAAGTGCCGACTGCTGAGGGAGATTTGCACTGAATGCGCTATTGCCACTGCATTATTCATTGATGCATTGTTGATAAATAGAAACCTTTTTACTTTTCGCTCGCTTGCATCTTGTTCGAAAGCATAGTCTAAAATGTTATTTATTCCCCTGTGGGACATATCTTCAAAAGGATGTAACTCAAATGGACATAAGTCAAGGGATGACTGTATATCCCTCTACTCTGTCCAAGGAAACAGTCACCTTATTGTAATAAGTATGTAGATTATTAAAACATCACCTCCCTTTAGCAAATCCATGCTGTCCATCAAAGACAACACCATTGTTGTCAACCTAATTCTGGATCCTAGTTCTCACAAGCTTCTCCAACAACTTAACCACAACACCTGACACACAGATAGGCCTATAATTTGATCCTTGAGTTCTATTACCTACTTTGTGAAGCAGCACAATTTTGCCCTCCTTCCACTCCTTAGGAACCAGTGCAAGACTCATATTACAAAAATATGTCAAGGCAGATGTCTACTCCCTGGCACATTCTTGTAGAATACGTGGTGATATATTTTCAAGTCCCTCAGCTTATTAACATCTAGTTGGCTCAACTCCCCAAACACCTCTTGCTCACTTAAAGTCAGTCTCTCTTCCCCATCATCAAAAGCTCTCAATCTCTATATGAAGTCTCTCTCTCTCATCTCATCCACTTGATAATGGGTTGAGTCCACTAAGAAGAAAGGTTCTCCAATTATTGCAATCTTTAGTTGTCTCACTCAAGACTCTATAGCTGGGTAGATGGGAATGTTCTTTCAGCAACTTTATCCAAGTACTTCTTGGTCTGACGCCTCTAGGTCTTTTTCTTCCTATATATCCATTCAGAGCTAAATATGGGAGTCTATGAGGACCATTCTCTGAATATGACCAAACCATCTCAGTTGATGCTTAATGATTGTATCTATTATATTATCTGGGAAGTTTAAATCTGTTCTGACTTGATCATTAGTCTTGTGTTCCATCCAGTGGGTGTTATTAATTTTTCTGAGGCATTTCATTTCAAATGCTTGAAGTTTCTTGATTGGTTGTTGAGTTAATCTCCAAACTTCTAAAGCATAAGTAGCCGTTGGGATATTAATTGTTTCATATAATTTTAGACTCGTTGGGATGTTTTTAATTTTTCCATATTTTGTTTAGTTTATTCATGTTGGTCCAACCTAGGTTTTACTGTTTCCATATTGTTGAGGTTACTAGATATAAGACTGCCAAGATAAACATATTTATTAACTTGTTCCAGCAGATGATTTTCGAGATTTATAGAAATATTTTCTTCTTCTCTATCTATCTTCATTATTTTTGTTTTATGATGATTTATTTTCATAGCATAAGTTTTACAAGAGTCATTTAAAATATTAATAGTTTTTTCTAGCTGTGGTTTAGAATCTGCTAAAATAATGATATCATTCGAGTATTTTATGTGATTAATGTTGGTACCATTGATTTTTACACCTGGTTCATCGGCTATAGTTTTACAGACTTCTTCTAGGAAGACGATAAAGAGTTGAGGTGAGAGAGGACATCCCTGCATTACACCTTTCTCTCGACTCTGAAATCCTCGGTTTTAATGTTGTTCATTTTAACGAAAGATTCGGTGTCTCCATAATAATTTGTAATAAATGTTAAAATATCTGAATCCATTTTTATGTTTTTTAGGATAGTGATCAATTTGTTTCTATTAACTGAATCAAAGGCTTACTTAAAATCTATACAACAACAGTATATGGGCAGATTGTATTCCCAATATTTTTCTGCTATATTATTAATGGTGAAGATATGGTCTATGGTGGATCTGTGTGGCCTGAATCCTACTTGGTTTTCCTCTATGATTTTTTTCTGTAAGCAGCTGTGTTCTCTTTTGTATCATTCGAATGAATAGTTTATAACTATGACTTAAGAGTGTTATGGGTCTGTAATTTTCGCATATTCTTTTGTCTCCTTTTTTGTGAATTGGTATAATAATTCCTGTTTTCGAGTCAGTTGGGATTACTCCAGTATAAAGAATTTGATTAAATAAATTCATTAAGAAATTAATAGCTTCCTTGCCACCATATTTCCATAGTTCTATACATCATATTTCATCTTTTCATGTAGTTTTTGAAAGTTTCATTTGGTTTATTGCATTTATAATTTCTGCTGAGGTTATGGGTGGTGCCTTATATCATCTTTTCTGTTATACTTTCCTCCTCCTGTTCTTTTTGAAATAATGTTTGATAGTAGTCCTTCCAAATTATTTTAATATTTTGTATTGACCCAGTTTCTAGATTGTTTTTATCTTTCATTGTTTTAATGGTTTATCTTTATAGATCTTAGTTAATTCTTTGATAATTTTGTATACCGTTTTATTATCATTTCTTTTATTAGCTTCTTCGCACAGTTTTGCTTTTTCCTCCAACCAGTTATTTTTGGCAGATGTGCACATTTTATCAATTTTGTTTTTAAGATTCTTATAATGTTGTTTATTTTCTTCTGTATTTTTTATATTTAATATATGCTTTGCTGTTCTTTTTTCATGTGAAGTATTTAGAATTTCAGGGGTTATCCATTCATGATTTGGTCTTGATGTTGTACCAAGTATGTTTCTTGCAATACTTGTAACATTTTTTTTTTACCTTGATTCCATGTATTTTCTATATTAACATAGGAAAATTTTCTAACTCATTTCCTATTAGTGTCTGATAGTTATCTTGCATAGATTTCTCTTTCAGTTTTGACAGGTCCACTTTGTTGATATGAGCTTGTGATTTACGATACTTGAATTTTAAAAAAAAGATATTTCGGTGATTACACCACATTTTTTTTATTATTCAGTTATATAAAACACTGAGATAATAGTTTCCGACAAGTTTCGTAAATCGTAGTATTTACCTCTTCAGGGAGTAAATAGTATAACTTAAAGTTTAAACAAGAGAATTAATAATTAATGATTTTTGAGTTTTATGAATACCCAGACAGTTATGATTTGTATTTATTAATTCTCTTGTTTAAACTTTAAGTTATACTATTTACCCCCCCCCCTCGAAGATGTACATCCTACGATTTACGAAACTTGTCGGGAACTATCATTTCAGTGTTTTATATAACTGAATAATAAAAAAATGTGGTGTAATCACCGAAATGTATCTTTTGAACCAATTAGCCACAGAAGTCTACGCCTGCAACTTGAATTTTAGTTTAATTTTTGTTGCAAGCAGTTCATGGTCAGTGTCGAAGTCTGGAGTTTTTAAAGTTCTAACATTCTGCACTGATGATTTCCAATTGCATTTGATTAGAATGTAATCAATACAGTTCTTTATTGTACCATCTGGTGAGGTCCATGTATATTTGTGGGAAGGTCTATGGAAAAAAAGGGTATTACAGATTAAAATAATTATTTGCTTTACAAAATTCTAATATTCTTTCTCCTCTTTCATTTCTGTTATCAACTCCGAACTTACCCATCACATCCTCCATGCCTGGGGTAAACTTCCCAATTTTGGCATTAAAATTGCCCATCACTATTAATATATCTTTCTTATTGGTCTTGTCTATTAGATCTTGCAACTTATCATAGAAGGTATCGATTTCTTCATCTTCATGTGACTGGTCAGGGGCATAGATTTGAATTATTGTAAAGTGAACATTTTTTTTCTCTACCTTTTAATCTGATAGTGATCATTCTTGGGTCATGTGGTTCTATGACCATGACTGCATTTTGTAGACTATTGTTCACTAAAATGGCGACTCCTCTATGTATATTGTCCTTTCTGCCCGAGTAGAATAGTTTTCCTGAATTTAGGTTTATAATTCCTTCTTCTGTCCAATGGGTTTCAGCCAAGCCTGCAATGTCCCATGTAATCCTAGCAAGTTCTTTTTCCATCAAATTTATTTTCCCAGGTTTTAACAGTGTCCTTATATTTAAGGTTAAGAGATGCGAAACTCTATTGGCTGACCACATACTAAACTTCTCGGCTGCTCCCTGTGATCTAGGATCAGTCGCGTCAGTTTCCTCAGATGCAGTAATATATTTTCTTGACACAGTGAAGACTCCTGATTCATAGGGTTGAATGGCAGAATAATGCAGCCAGCTTGCCACTCCTCTGCTGCATCCTTTGGTCCACAACTCCTTATTCTTTATTCGGAGCAACCCGTTGGGGTTTCTCTCATCCCCCACCTGAGGGACGTGCCTGGTAGGAGTCAGGTCTCCCTCAGGTCATGAAGTCACATTCACAAAATTGAAAGACCTTTATGAACTGCTCATTAAGTATCTCCACTATATCTTCTGCAACAGCTGCTGTCTTTATATCATTTTTTTAATCAATATCATCCTTCGATAATCTTTTTTTTTTTTTTTTTTTTTTTTTGCGGGATACATATTGAAAGAATCATCTAGTATTCCTTTTCACTTCATTAGCTGCTCATTGAACTGCTGCTGCTCATACCTCACTTTTTCTACCCCCTTAACAACCAAGTCACCTGCCTTGCCTGGTCTTTGTAATCCTCATGGAATTGGTTATTTCCACTTCTCTTGTTCTGCCTCCATAATGCCCTTTTTATCAGTATCACATGCTTTTAATCTCTCTATTCATCCATTTCACACCTACCTTATTTAACCGTCTGAATCTTGGAATACATTTACGCATTGCTTCTACTAGATAGTTTTTGAAAATCCCCCAAGCTGCATTGATCTCTTTTCCAGCTAACTCCTCATTCCATGCTACACCCGCAAGCTGTCTCCTGAGCTCTTCATAATCACCCCCTCTCCCTTGTATTTCCATATGTACCTTTCTCACAAAAGTCCACGTACTACTCTCAACCACCCAGGTAATCACTTCATGGTCACTCTCACCAATTGGTGGGTGATTGGACTCCTCATTTATAATTACATCCTCTGATGAGATGATCGAATCCAAAACCCTCAATCCTTGTGTGTGATCTATGTTACATACTGTCTGAGATAATTGTCCCTCAAAATCTCAAGGAATTCATTTTCTTTACTTCCAATTGCTATCTCATCATCCCAGTCTATATTGCCATAGTTATAATCACCGTTTTCTTATTTGCTTGGCTAATTTCATTATACATTTCCTAGTTACTACCATCCACATTACTAGGTGTATAACAACATCCAACTAAATATTTCATTCTATTCATCTCTATTTCACACTGTACTTCCTGAAAACCACTGGTACTATTACCCTCTTGCATCTCTACTTTCTATGCACATAACAGTTTTTCTATCATCAATAGCTTTTCCTCTCCCTTTTTACCCTTTCTATCATCACAAAATGCATCATACCCTTCCATATCTATTCCGGTCAGGATGTCATCCTCATCCAACCATGTCTCACTTATTGCAACAATTTTTGGGTGAATAGACTCAATTAATGCAACCATTTCAACTGTCTTGTTTCTTACACTTCTTGCATTTGTATACAAACACAGCAGCTCATTCCGGGATCTACAGCTAGTTCCCACTGATTATTTAAAATAATTAATAATACCTTTAAGTGGAAGCTGATAATAGTATGTTTCCTGAGTTTTTGCTTTGCACTGTTTTATGAATAACATCATGCAGCCCTCCCTGTTTTAAATTTGTCTTCTTCTAGTTATAGCTTGCATTCTATTATCTAATGCCTCTGAAGATGATTTGTTATTTTCAGATTGAAATATGTTTTTTATTAAATTTTATTCATCCTATTCTTGTGTTATGCATGAAATCTAACCCATGGTTCTCCAATAAGATCAACCAGGATGTCCAAGAAAAAATCATTCCATGTATCACAAGGGAGCTTGAGACCAAAACTCTGGCATCACATTCAGCCTATACTAAAGTCCAGACAACTAAAAGAAAAATATCTACAAACCTAAATCTGATTTTGAGAAAGGCTAAATGGTGCATACTTGATTACTGTTTAAATGGGGGTTGAGACATTTTGGTGCTTAATTCTGATCCCATGCCAAGGCCACTGGATAAAAATTTAGCCCATTAATATTTCCTCCACTCTCCTATCAAGATAATACTATCGTAAGATCACCCAAAGAAAAAGCTAATTTACTGGCATTACCCTTCTTTACCTACTCTTATATTGATGACTAAGGCAAATTGCTATTCCCACTTCATCAAGAACTACTCACCTCATGCTGCCATGCATAGTATATTGCTAGAAAGATATAGGAATCTTGAACAACTTGTACAAATCATCTGGTCCTGATGGTATCCCTTTTAATGTGCTAAGGGATACAAATTTATATTAAGCTTATTTAATAAAAGGAAAGAAAGATTACAAAAGTCAGCCAACAAAATACTGTCCAATTGTTCTTACTACTAAGAAGTAAAAATGCCAAGAAATTACATTCTTGGTTTAATGACTTCCCATCACTTGCCTTATATGAACCGAGGTAAATGAAATGGAGGTGCATATCATAATACAGTACCTTAATGTGAATACAGCATGGGAATTGGATGGTATACCAGATTGAGTTTTACATGAAGCAGTGAGGGAATTAACAGTATCCTTGAATATGGTGGTGCCCTGAAAAGTTCTCGGACTAACAATGCAAAAAATAAATTTATAATTTCAAAGTTATTTAGTTATTTTTATTTATTTTTCAACATATCTCCCTTAAGACTAATACATTTATTTCAGTAATGCTCCAGTGCCATTATCCCATCACTGTAGTGGTTCTCAGTAAGATCTGCAAAATACCCCCTCTACAGCTGCAATCACCTCTTGATTCAAAGAAAAAGACTGACCAGCGAGGACAATTTTTAGTTTTGGGAAGAGGTAAATGATAGATGGAGCCAAATCTGGGGAGTAGGGTGGATGTTCCAACAATTCATAGTGCAGATCCCTTAATTTTCCCATTGCCAAAATACTTTTGTGGGCAGGTGCATTGTCCTGATGAAAAATGATTTTTTCTTCTGCAAATCAGGTCTTTTCTCATGAATTTTTTGTCTAATCTAGTTAAAAGATCAGAATAACATTTGCCAGTTATTGTTTTATCCTTTTCAAGATAATTAATAAAAAAATGCCTTTAGCATCCCAAAACTCCAATGCCATGACCTTTCCAGCCTGATGGAACTGACTTTGTCTTCTTTGGTGCTGAACAATCTGCTTCTGTCCGCTGTTTTGACTGCTCTTTGGATTCTGGTGTGTAATGGTGAATCCAAGTCTCATCCATAGTAATAAATCAATGCACAAAATCAGTTTTATTCTTGTTAAAACTCTCCAAGCACTGTTCAGAGATTTTCATGCAAGTGCATTTTTGATCTGCTGTGAGCAAGCACTGCACCCATCTTGACAAAGCTTTTTCATATGCAATTCTTCATGCAAAATATATCCTACACATTCTATTGAAATACCTACAGTCTCATCAATTTCATGCACTTTGACTCGCCAGTCATCCAATACCATAACCTGCATTTGATCAATGATTTCTGGTGGTGTTACACCAGAAATTTTTTGGACGTCCTTCACGTGGATCATCTTCAAGGATGGTATGGCAACGTTTAAACCTGACAGCCCATTTCTTAATTGTTGAAAATGAAGGACAAGAGTGCCCATAAACTTTTATGAACTTCGAATGAATATCTTTTTGCATTAAACCTTCTTTTACAAAGATTTTTTTAACCACATGGTACTCAATTTTATCTTTTTCAAAGGATACAGGCAACACTTTTGCTTCAGACAGCTATATAAAACAAACTACTTGATAGAATGACTTGCAATTTCACATGGATGCTTATGACATATGTTCCAACTTAGAAAAAAATTCTCTTCCCGATAGTATTGCCATCTATCCTATCGTCGAGGCAGAAAAATTTTTAGACTACCCACATTGCAATTTCACATGGATGCTTATGACATATGTACCAACTTAGAAAAAAAAATTCTCTTCCCGATAGCATTGCCATCTATCCTCGTTGAGGCAGAAAAATTTTTAGACCACCCACGTATATTGTTTAATCTAAGTTTCAGCTCTGGGTTAGTCCTGAGGGGAAATAGTTCCATTGCATAAAGGAGGCTCTAAGACTGGTGTAGCTACTTACTGACTGATCAGGATATCAGGAGCTGTTGTCAAAGTACTGGAGAAGTTGGTCAAGAGCAAAATACAGTAATGGATAGATGGAAATGGGACACTGTATGGCAGGGTACAGCATGGGTTAGTAAAGTGTACATGACTCAGTAACTCACTCACATTTAATAATACAGTGACGGTTGAGTTGGATATTGGTAATGGGTTTACAGTGATACTGCTGGACTTTTCAAAGGCCTTTGACAGGATACTACAAGGAATTTTAATCAGTACACTGCAGCACATAGGGATGGATATAGGGTTGGTGAGCTGGATAGGAGAATGGTTCATGGAGAGATATCAGAGAGTAGTTTATTCAGGAGTAGAATTCAAAAGAAGGCCTGTCAGTAGTAGATACAGGGTTCTGTTCTAGGAATGCTACTGTTTAATTTGTACATTAATGATATGGGAAAGGATCTGAGAAGAACTGTTGCAGTTATTTGCCAATGATGAAAAATGTGGGTAGAGCAATAGAGAATACAGATGATGTCAAAATTTTGCAGGTTAATTTCAATAGATTGGCAGACTGGGCAAAGGAGAATGGATGTCAGTTTAATGTAGCAAAGTGTAAGGTTATGCATTTTGGGGTGTAAAGATTACCAGCTGTATACCACAATGGTGGAACTGTACTCCAGGAAATTGATGAAGCCAAAGACTTGAGAGTGTTAGTGGATAGGGAATTAAAGTGTAGGCAACACATAGCAAAAGTGGCTAAATCTGCTCGTCAGATTACTTGGTAATTACTGAAAATGCTTTGATGAGAAGAGAGAAACAGGTTTTGTTCCTCTATATCTAGCCTTAATAAGACCCCTTCTTCACTACTGCATGCTGATCTGGGCTCCAGGATTTCATGATGATGATGATGAGGAGGAGGTGGAGAGGATCAAGAGGCAAGTGATCCAGATAGTAGCAGGTCTTTGAAATGACCCTTACGAGGACAGGTTGAAAATTTACGGGTTACAGAAAATGGTTAATAATCTGAAAAAGAGTAATATGATTGAGACATACTAATTACTGAGGGGTTTTACAAGATTAATTCAGAGGAAATTTTTCAGAACAGGTCTGGTGGTGGGAGAACTAGGGACCATCCATGGAAACTGAGTAGTTAACGAAGCTGTTAGAACTAGACCTTTTGCTTGGAGAATGGTAAATGAGTGGAATAGGTTGCCAGAGTCATCTTTTATGGATGCAATGAGTGCCAAGCAAAGCATGATAGATACTGTGCAAATGTTGGATAGTTCTTGACATGGCATGTTTAAGACCTTCCTCAAAGAGTGTAAGGTCTCCTTGGAGTAGCCCATAATAATAATACTGAAGGAAATAAGTGTCGAATTATCAATATCCGACTTTGTTGCTCCAGGAATGGGGAATGAATGTAGGAAGACAAGTAGCGTGATAGGAGAGAATGAAAAAAATATATGTATGAATGAGAAAATAATAGTAGATAGTTTGGAAGGCATGAGTGACTGTGAAAGTTTAGGAGATAGTTTTGTTTGGGAGAGTGAATTTAGATTAACAGTGACTGACCTGCAGAGGGAGATAGATGAGCTGAAAGAGGAGGTGCAATGTCTTGTGAATGAGAGCAGAAGTATGAAAGATAAGATTAGTAGAATGGAAGAGATAAATGCAAGCTGAAACAGAGTGGGGAAGAGAGAGAAATTTGGGAGTGTTAGAAGAGGAGAGAAAGGAAACAGAAGAGAGGGAATGAGTGAGAGGTATGTGGGTGCTAGAAGAGGAGAGAATGGAAAGAGTAGAAGTGAGGGAATGGGAGACAGGTATGGGAATGCTAGCAGACGAGAGGAGGGAAACAGTAGGAGAAATGGAATGAGACACAGATATGAAGTGCTAGAAGAGGAGAGAATGGAAACAGTAGGAGAGATGGAATGAGAGAGAGATATGGGAATGCTAGAAGATGAGAGGATGGAAACAATAGGAGAGACGGAATGAGAGAGGGATATGGAAGTGCTAGAAGTGGAGGAAATGGAAACAGTAGGAGAGAGGGAATGAGAGATGTACGTGAGTGCTAGAAGAGGAGAGAATGGAAACAGTAGGAAAGAGGGGTATGGGAATGCTAGAAGAGAGAATAGCAGTAGAGGAGAGGGAATGAGAGAGACCTATGGGAATGAAAGAAGAGGAGAGAATGGAAACAATAGGAGAGAGAGAATGGTAAGAGGTATAATGTATGGCGACTCAATGATCCGTGGTGTTCAAGACAGGATGCGTGAGGAGTGTTTGCCAGGAGGAACAATAGAAAGGGGGGGCTATGGCAATTAAGAGAGGTGAAAGGGTGGATGAGATGATTGTGATGGTAGGAACAAATGATTTGAGTTGTAATGTAAGTCGGGTAGCGAGAAATATCAGATTTTTCCTTGAGGCTGTACGGAAGAAGACAGAGAGAGAAAAAATAGTGTGCGTGTTGCCTAGGTATGATAATGATCAACTGAGCAGAAGAGTGGTGATATTGAATGGCATAATAGCGAGAATGTGTGACAAGAGAGGACTGGTATATGTGGATGCTTGGAGTGTGTTTGAGGAAAGAGAGGAATTGTATGCGAGAGACAGTTTACATTTGAATGAGGAAGTACATAGGAATCTGGAGAGATTGCTGTTATGAACGAGTCAGTGTGTCCCAGGGAGGATGATAGTAGGGGTGGCCTCTTGTGGGAATGGATACTTGGGAGAAGGGAGACGATGTCAGGTAGCACTGAGCCCAGTGGAGTCTAGAAGGGATAATGCTGGGTATAGAAACAATGGCATTTATAAGTTTTATACTAATGCCAGGAGTATCTGGAATAAGGGAGAGGAATTGGTGGCGCAGATAGCATCAGCCTGGCCAAAAATTATTGGGATCACTGAGATGTGGTTGACAGAAGGGGATATAATAACAGGAATAGAAGTCGTTGGGTATAGCATTTTTCGTCAGGATAGGAGGGGAAAGCATGGTGGTGGTAGGGTACTGCTTATGATAAGTGATGACCTATGTCCTCTAAGAGTGGAGGCTTTGGAAGGAAGTGAGACAAATGATTTTGAGAGCATATGGTGTGAGGTAGAGGTAGGCAAGACAGGATATTTAGTGGGGTGTTGCTACAGACCCAGGAGCACAGAGGATGGGGACCAGGAGATGTTTAGACAGCTAAGTTTGGCAAGTGCAAGAAGTATGATTGTTATGGTGGATTTTAACCACAGTAGTATATATTGGAGAGAGGAAGATGCATGTAGCAATAAGGGAATGGAATTTCTAGAATCTTGAGGGACAAATGTCTTAGGCAACATGTAACAGAGGGAACAAGAGGTTCAAGAGTTTTCGATTTGGTTATAGCATCAGAAGATTTGATAATAATTGAGATGACAACTCTCCCACCAGTTGGAGAGAGTGACCATATGGTTTTGACTTGGAAAATGAATAGACATGCAGGAGTATCAAAGAGACGGGAACTTATGTGGAATTAGAAAGCAGGTGATTATAATAGTCTTAGTTGTCAACTTCGGGACGTTTCATGGAGGGAGGAATTGGAAGGCCGGGATATCATTAGTGCATGGGAAATTATGAAAGAATATTTGTTATCAGCAATGGTAAGTTCTATACCACGAGTGAAGAAGAGGACACAATTTGGAGTAAAGTGGATGACAAACAATATTAAACAGGAATTGCATGCGAAAAAGAGGCTATGGAAGAGATATAAGTAGACAGGTGAAGACAGGATGCATGAAGAATATGAGACACAGGCCAGAAGAGTGACTAGTGTGGTACGGATTGCGAAACTGGAATATGAGAGGAGGTTGACCCTAAGATCCAAAGAAAATCCTACGGAATTTTTTAGCTATGTGGCCAGTAGGAGGAGAAATGACTGTGGAAGAATGATATTGTGGGATAAAAATGGGAATAGAGTGACTGATGCAGAGGACATAGTGGAATTGTTCAATGAACACTTTATTGGAGTATTTCATCCTTGAGGAGTCAGTTTTAATGCTAGAAGGATAGGGCTGGTTCGAGGTTTAGAGGTACAGGAGGAGAGTGTATTTCAGATACTGAGTACTCTGGATGTCAGTAAAGCTTTGGGACTGGATGGTATTTCACCACGAGTTTTGAGAGAATGTGCTAGGGAACTCACAGTGCCTTTAACCTGGCTTTCAAATGAAAGTCTGGCTGAGGGAAAGGAGCCTAGGGAATGGAAGGAAAGTAAGATAGTGCCATTGCATAAGGGTGATAACAGAGTGGAAGTGTCTAATTATAGGCCAGTCTGTGTGTCATTAGTTGTTGTTAAGATCTTGGAGAAAGTAGTGAGGGACCGTATACAGCATTGGGCAGATGAGGGTAATGTTATCTGTGATAGTCAACATGGATTTGTGACGGGGCGCTTTTGTTTTAGCAATATGCTACCCTTTTATGATAAAGGTACATGAGCATTAGATGAGGGAAGGGCATATACTGCAATTTTCTTAGATTTAGCGAAGGCATTTGACAGGGTGCCACATGATAAGCTGATATTTAAGTTGCAGCATATGGGTCTGGATGTCAGATTGGTCAACTGGATTCAGGATTGGCTGTCTGATAGATATCAGAGAGTTGTGTATGGTGGAGCAGTTTCTAGGAGGCAGAGGGTTACAAGTGGGGTCCCACAGGGCTCAGTACTAGGACCTATATTGTTTAACCTTTATATCAATGACATTGCAAGTAGATTGTAAGGGGATAATCAGTTGTTTGTGGATGGTGCAAAGCTAGGAAGGATTATTAATAATAGTGCAGATGTGGTAGCCCTGCAAGAGGATTTGAATAAGCTAGATAGATGGGCAAATGAATGGGGGTTTCAGTTTAATGCAGCAAAATGTAAGGTCTTGAGGTTTGGGGAACATCGATGGGATGCAGCATACTCTATGGGAGGAGTTATGCTGGAGGAAGTAAAGGAGTCAAGAGATCTGGGGTTGATGATTGATGGAAACCTGAAGTTTAGGGGACATATTGCAAAGGTGGTAAAGGTAACACGGAGGATTGCTGCAATTATGAGAAGGACGCTGACCTTCAGAGATAAGTGTCTTATCATTCCATTGTATAAGTCTCTGATCAGACCACACTTGGACTATTGTTCTCAGATTTGGTCTCCAGGATTTGAAGGGGATAAATTAACTGTGGAAAGGATACAAAGACGGATGACAAAGATGGTTTCAGGACTGTACAAGGATAGTTACGAGGATCGGCTGAAGTAATGTGGACTGCAGAGTTTGGTGGATAGAAGAAGGAGAGGTGATATGATTGAGACTTTTAAACTGTTGAGAGGTCGTTACAATGTTGACACTGGGGAGTTCTTTCGCTTGGTTGAACAGCGGGAAGGAATGATGACAAGAGGCCATCCCTGGAAGTTACGAAAGGAAACTGTGAGCAAGAGGGTAAGGAGTGGTTTCATTGCGTGAAGGGTGGTTGAAACGTGGAATGCATTGCCTGATGGAGTGGTGAGAGTCAATGAGTGTAAAGAGTGGTATGATAGACTTTGTGTTTCTTGGGGGGGGGGGGGAAATCTCCCCTCGATGAGTCTTGACAGACTTTATGTTCTTAGGAAGTACCTCCCACGATGAGTCTTTCGACTTCATGGAGGCCTGAATAATAATAATAATGTAATAAAGTTAATATAATAATAATCAAAGTTATAATTAAGAATATAAATTCTCGGAATCTTTAATTTATATACTAATATGTTTAACCAAGTGAAAAAAACTTTCAACATGCTTTTACTGCTGTTGTTTATAAAATTGTGAAGAAAATGATCAACAGCCAACTTTTTCAACACCTGGAGGCCCATCAGCAATATGGATTACACCACTTTGCATCCACAGCTGATCTCCAGCACCTATCTTTATCAGCTATCAAACTACTGTCTAGTTGCTCTTACTACAGTTGGCTCAAAAAAACCATGGAGAAAGTCATCAACATATGATTTTCCATCATCTTTGCACGCATGATATGGAGAGGTTTGGAAAAACTCATGTGGTTGCTTTTGACGTTTCTAGGGAATTTGATTAGGACTGGTGCAGAGACCTGATTAGTGAACTAACATTATATGGCCTGTGTTTAACTCTTTGCAGATGAGGTGCCAGCTTCCTCTCTGGCTCAGTCACGATGTTTCAGGATAGATGGTTTCCTCTCCTCAGATTTCCCTGCCAGAGTGCATCCCAAAGTTCCACAGTGCAGAAATAACCTGCTTTCATTGACCTCAAATCCTATTCATATCTTTGCTGATGAAAGGATACTCCATTCTACTTCTACATTTGACAGATCTTGTGGTCACTGATCATTAGATACCAATTGCTCTAAACTCAAACCTCTTTGCTCTTTTTAAGTGGAGCAACCTTGTGAACTTCAATACTACTCTAACACAGCTGGTCTAATAAATTGGAAGAAAAGTCTTCAATGGATTCTTGTTATTCTTGATAATATACACCATGAAATAGGATCAGATTTCCCTCCATGTGCTGACTTACACCTCTAGCTTCTCATGGCATATCTTATCCAAAGCTTCTTCAGCATCCAAAACGTCACTGTAATTTTCTGCTCAAGACACTACTTGAACACTATATAAATTTCGAATGTGTTCAACCCTGGAACACTGTTCACATATTTGGGATGGTGCACCCAAATCTACTAGATGATTCCCTCTCTTTATCTCATGGAGTGAATCTAGCCACTGCCCCATAGATTGTTTATTTCTTTGTCTCGTCTATAGGAACTTTCATGAACATAGTTTTGCTGAAATGGCTACCATCATTCCTCCTCTTTCTTACACGACTGCAATAATAAGAGCAGCAGCCAGTCACCACCCATTTACCGTCTAGTCTTAAATATAGGAGTAAACTGCTCCTATTCTGCTTTCATTCCATTTGTCTCTATTATTTGGAAGAGCTTTTCTCACCCTGTCTTTCCTAAAGATTACAGTTCAAGCTGTTCAAGAAACACATCAATAGATTCGTTGTTTATTCTTGCCTTCCAATTCTTACATTGATGACTAAGGCTTAAATATTACATGACTTCAGCAAGAATTTACCCTCTCATCTGTACTTATTACAAATATGGTATGTGTGGTTCGTACATTAAAAAAAAAAAAAATTAAATGGTGATGGAATTTCAGATTGACATATATATATTTTGTAGCTTCTTTTATAGTTTGCCCACCGTTTGTAGGTCTATCCTTGGCATTTTGCCAAGAATAGTCGATTCATGCTGAAGGGGAGAAAGAAATGAAGGATGTACAAATTGGTTGCCAACATGCGAAATCACGTGCTTTCTTCTGTGTCGCTGTACTAGTACTAGCTCGATTTTTGTTGTCGCTTTTTTGAATTTTTTTTTATTATTAATTTGTATGATGGATCCAGTACAGTCAACAAGTTTTGTTGTTAAACGTTTCAGTAGCTCTTGCAAAAGAATATTGAATAATGTGCTGACATTCTGCGAAAAAGAATCTTCAGAAGGCCGTCTTGTTCCCTTTTCTCAAGTCATAAAACGTGCAAGTGCAATTGCGGCTGTATCGGGGTCGACTGTTAAAAGAATTCGTAGGGAATCAAAAGGTGAAGTAAGCCAAAATTTAAATCTCCTAAAAAAAAAAGCGCCAGAGAAAGAAAACCGTCGAAACCGTAGCTTTGAATGATTTTGATGTAGACGTTACAAGAACTATTCACGAATTTTACGTGGTCGAGAAAAGTTTTATTAAAATAGCTCGGTATCTTTAACGTATATATATAAAATTTTTCCCAATATATTTATCTCTCATCCTGAGATTTTTATTTAATAAGGTCAAAGCACCTTATGGTAACTTGTTTTGGTAAAATATAAGCTCTATTACTTAAACCTCGGTATTTCTAAGCCTTGCTCCCACTGATGAGACCTCAATAAAGGTCGAAACCGGTCTGTGTAGTGGCCCCTTGCCTTTAATGCATAGCATCATACATCTCCTCAAGGAGATGTGCTTTGCATTAAGGATAAATATTAAGAATAGTGATCAGAGCTTATTCCACCTTTACCACGAGTTGCCTAAGACTTGCACTATGTGCAGGTGCAAACTTGACTTACTTGTCTGTTTGCTTACTTGGGAAATTTATTAAAACCAGTTTTATAATTGAAATAGCTTGGTATCTTTAATGTATATTATACCCAAGGTAAAAAACTTTCTATATATATATATAGTTATATATAACATTAGAACTTGATGCACTCCGCTTCCTAAGATCCGCTCTCTAGTGAGCCATCCAAAGCCTAGCCATCACAATCTAAATTATACCGGTGTATACAAGATATGGTGTGACTGCGACAATCCTTACTTTGGCCAGACAGATAAATCTATTGAATTGCGTATGGAGGAGCACAGGAGGGACATCACTTACAAGAGAACACGTGCCAATGCTTTATCCAGATATATCCTTTTTTCTGCCGATTATGATGATCAAAACTACAGTCATACAATCCTTTGGGATAGATCTAACAACTCTTTTCTGTTGCCATGATGAATTGGAGAGAAAAATAGTAGAATCTAGAGAAATCATCCTCAACCCTGTACATTGAAATAATAATTTAAACTATAACCTTCCAGACTCTCATTCTGCTGTGATCACATCCCGGCATTCACGAGATGCTATGCGTATGCATTCGCCCAACAATGTGGACAACGAAGGTACAGCTTTGAATACGTTAATTACAACGTTTTCACGTTAAATATGTATAGTGACTATCCTGTGCCGTTCAGTTTTTATCTTCAATGTTTAATGTTTTTTCTTTTCTTTTATGAAAACTCCTGAAGAAGGCTGTAAAAAAGCAGAAACTAGTCATGTGATACCATTAAACCTTTTCCCTTCACTCTCGGTTTATGTCGTTCAATTCTTTTAAAAAATATGTTTAATAACCGAGTAAATCAACCTCAGTCCTACTGAATATATATATTCAGTAGGACTATCCCTACTTAAACTTTGACAAACGAATCAATTTATGTACTCAATAGCCTACATCGTAACATCTGAATTAGGCTATAAGATTAGTGAACCCAAAAGCAGTAAGGTTCAGGAACCAGAATCGAAGCATCGACTGGAGAATAAAATTCTTAAACTGAGATCAGACGTAAGCAATTTGAAAAACCTTAAGGAAAAGAAGTTGAAAAACACGAAAATCCCAAATAACCTCATAAGGAGATGTAATATTGGTTGCAGTTGCAGATAAAATAGGAAGATACAGTGCACGCATTGAACAGTACAATAAAAATTCGATGTTTTGCGTGAATCAGCACTAATTTTACAAGAAAATTGATTGCTGCAGAATTGATAATCTTAAAGAAAATATAAATACCACAGACAAAGAAAATACACTTAAATTTTGTCAAAGCCTATGGAAGAACCCTAAGAGGCACAATAACAAGGCAACCTGGATTGAACAAATTATGAACGAATCTCAAGAACAAAAAATGGACCAACTGAAAATAACAACTGAAATGGTTAAAAAGCAAGCTAAAAAAATAAAAAATTGGTCACTACCCAGGAAGGATGAATTAAATGGTTACTGGTTGAAATTTCTGACCGGTTTACATGAAAGACTTGCTAACCAATTTAACGATGCTTTAGAAGGACAAAGCAAAGAAGAGTGGCTCACAGCAGGGAAAACGTTTTTGATCACAAAGGATAAAGACAAGTCCCAAAGCCAGAAAACTTCTGAACAATAACCTACGTGCCAACAACTTTTAAGCTACTCACAGGCATAACAGCTGACAAAATATATAGCTATCTTAAAGCAAATTCTCTTTTTCCAGTTGAACGAAAAGATAGCAGCAAAAATTCAAGAGGCACTAAACACCAATCGCTGATTGATAAAATGATTCTGAAAAATTGCAAACGTAGAAACACAAAATTCATATGGCTTGGATAGATTATAAAAAAGCATTTGATTCAGTGCCTCTTAGTTGGATTTTAAAATGCACAGAACTCTTCGGTATTAGCGAAAATGTACAAAACGTTTTGCAATCAGCATGAAAAACTGGAAGAAAACAACGTTGGTTCAGAATAGAAAAGAAATTATAGAGTTAAACATAAAAAGGGGTATCTTTCAAGGAGACTCATTATTTCCTCTATTGTTTACCTTGTCGTTGATCCCCTTAACTAGAATTTTAAATAAAACTGCTCATGGTTATCAAATTGCGCAAAAAAGTGCAAAGATATCTTCTCACCTTTTATACATTGTCATGGATGCTCTGAAGTTGTACGCAAAATCAGAGAATGAACTCGGATCATTGCTTAATACTGTGCACATATTCAGCAAGATATATCAATGGATATTGGCTTAGACAAATGCGCAATTGCTGAAATAACAAGAAGAAAGTTTGAAGATCTGAACGAAATCGAGCTACTCAATGGTGAAAAAATCAAGGTAATTATATTCAAAGATACCTACAAATATTTGGGAATTTTAGAAGCATCAGACATTCTGCACAATAAGATCAAAGAAAAAACTAGAGCAGAAGACAAGGTGACTAAAGAAACTCCTTAAGTCAATGCTTAATCCTGGAAATTTGATAAAAGCAATTGACACCTGTTCTGAGATACTCAGCAGGCATTGTCGAATGGACCCAGCTATACGTTGAGGATTTAGTCCGAAAAACTCGAAAATTAATGACATTGCACCATGTCCTCAATCCTCGCAGTGATAGGCTCTATCTATCATGTAAAAAGGGAGGCAGAGGATTATTACAAGTAAAGCAAGTTATTAAATTAGTAAACGATATTTGAATGATTATCTGCAGCAAACAATGGAAAATTTCTCACTGAGGTAAAGAAACAGGGTTTATTTAAACGCATGGAGACAAAATTGGAATATAAATCCAACCAGATAAAAGTGATAACTGAAAGATGGAAAAATAAGGCATTGCATAGAAAATACCTTCCATTCCCTGGGCATCTTTGCCCAGGGAATGGAAGGAAGGAAGATAAGATAGTGCCATTGCATAAGGGTGGTAACAGACTGAAAGTGTCTAATTATAGGCCAGTCTGTGTGTCATCAGTAGCTGTTAAGATCTTGGAGAAAGTAGTGAGGGACCGTATACAGCATTGGGTAGATGAGGGTAATGTTATCTGTGAGAGTCAACATGGACTTGTGAAAGGGCGCTCTTGTTTTAGCAATATGCTAGCTTTTTATAATAAAGTTACATGAACATTAGATGAGGGAAAGGCATATACTGCAATTTTCTTAGACTTAGCAAAGGCATTTGACAGGGTGCCACATGATAAGCTGATATTTAAGTTGCAGCACATGGGTCTGGATGTCAGATTGGTCAACTGGATTCAGGATTGGCTGTCTGATAGTTATCAGAGAGTTGTGTATGGTGGAGCAGTTTCAAGGAGGGAGAGGGTTACAAGTGGGGTCCCACAGGGCTCAGTACTAGGACCTATATTGTTTAACCTTTATATCAATGACATTGCCAGTAGATTGTAAGGGGATATTCAGTTGTTTGCGGATGATGCGAAGCTGGGAAGGATTATTAGTAATAGTGCAGATGTGGTAGCCCTGCAAGAGGATTTAAATAAGCTAGATAGATGGGCAAATGAATGGGGGGTTATTGGTTTATTGCAGCAAAATGCAAGGTCTTGAGGTTTGGGAAACATCGATGGGATGGTGCATACTCTATGGGAGGAGTTTTACTGGACGAAGTAGGGGAGACAAGAGATCTGGGGTTGATGATTGATAGAAACCTGAAGTTTAGGGGACATATTGCAAAGGTGGTGAAGGTAATACAGGGGATTGCTGCAATTATGAGAAGGACACTGACCTGCAGAGATAAGAGGGTGATCATTCCGTTATATAAGTCTCTGATGAGACCACACTTAGACTATTGTTCTCAGATTTGGTCCCCAGGATTTGAAGAGGATAAATTAACTGTGGAAAGAATACAAAGATGGATGACAAAGATGGTTTCAGGACTGTACAAGGATAGGTAGGAGGATCGGCTGAGGGAATGTGAACTGTAGAGTTTGGTGCATAGAAGAAGGAGAGGTGATATGATGGAGACTTTAAAACTGTTGAGAGGTGGTTACAGGGTTGACACTGGGGAGTTCTTTCGCTTGGTTGAACAGCGAAAAGGAGTGATGACAAGAGGCCATCCCTGGAAGTTACAAAAGGAAACTGTGAGCAAGAGGGTGAGGAGTGGTTTCTTTGCATGGAGGGTGGTTGAGCCGTGGAATGCATTGCCTGATGGAGTGGTGAGGGCGAGAATGGTCAATGAGTTTAAGCAGTGGTATGATAGACTTTGTGTTTCTTAGGGGGGGGGGACCTCCCTTCGATGAGTCTTGACAGACTTTATGTTCTTAGGAAGGACCTTACACGATGAGTCTTTTGACTCCATGGAGGCCTGAATGATAATAATAATAATAATAATGATAGAGGAGAGTGCTGGCAGCAACTTGACCTGGCAATGGTTGAGAAATAGAGCACTAAAGAAAGAAAGGGAATCGGTAATATTTGAAGCACAAGAACAGGCCATTAAAATCAATGCTATGAAGGTAAAAATACAAAAATTGAAAAAGTCATTACACGTAGATTGTGCAAAGAAAAGGAAGAAAGTGTAGACCACATAAGTGGGTGCAGCAAAATCTCACAAATTGAGTATCATAAAAGGCATGATAACGTAGCTAAGATAGTTCACTGGCATTTATGTAAAAAAGTACGGGTTTGAAGTATCTAAAGACTATTGGAAGCATAAAGTTCACCAGAAAGTGGTTGAGAATGAAAAAGCTAAAATACTCTGGGATTTCAAAATCCAGACTGACAAAAGCTTCGAATGTAATACACCCGATATAAACAGTGGTTGAAAAAAGTGAAAACAAGAGTGATCCGTTTATCAAAATATCAGTACCAGGAGATAGTCAGATTGACTACAAAGGAACTGAAAAAATTGCAAAGTTGCAAGTCAAAGTTATATGAATCTGGCAAAAGATAAACGAATGTTGTTCCCATAATAATAGGTGCTTTAGTTGGCATCCCTAAAACATTGAAAACACATCTGGAAGCACTCGAGTTAGTTGGATTAAAAATCAGGCGTAAAAAGGCTGCTTTTTTGGCACAGCATTCATATTCAGAAAGTATTTCCACAACTCATAGGCCTTTGGTAGGGCTTGAATTAGTGGATATAACCAGCCTTTTACTTAAGACTGAGGAAGGAAATCAAGTTTGGATGAATATTATATATATATATATATGTAATTGATTTACTCGACTGAGAGACATATTTTTTAAAATACATTAAATTACTATAAGCCAAGAGATAAAAATAGAAACACTATTTTAATTAAGACATAGACAAAGATTTAAATGTCTCTTACTGCAAAATAAAAGATTTTTTCTATTTAATTGAATGCATTGGAAAGAGAAACGTCATCAATGCTAGCCATAATTTGTTCGTTTTTAATATATATGTTTTTGACCCTGGAAACATAATCAACAGAATTTTTGATGAAAGAAGAGGTTGAGCTGCATAAGCATTTTAGGGATTATTATTACATAATTGACACACAGTCCAAACAAGATATCATATAAACAAAAATTTGGCTGTGATACAGAATAATTCAGATTCTACCCAAGAATCTAAGAATAGTCTGTCAGGTAGCGTCGTAAAATATGGACTGTTCCAAGTAATACTGTTTTTTGTAGGTCATATGGGGTCACTTCGTTGATGTTTAATTGCTCTAAATAGTTGGATACCTTCTTTGAAGTTGCACCAAGTGCACCGATAAATGTGTGGGATAAATTTAGTGTGTTTAAGCCACAGCCGGCCGACTTCGATTGCCAGATCTCAATATTTAGTAATTTTTTACAATTCTTTGTTGTTAATGTCGTTATCACTGGGTACTGTGATATCGATAATCCAAACCTGTCGATGTTCGATAATTGTGATGTCAGGTCTATTGTGTTCCAAATGCCGATCATTTTGTATTCTAAAGTCCAGAGAATTTTTGCTGTTTCGTTTTCCAGTACAGTCTCTATTTTATGCTGCCACCAGTTATCAGAAGTAGGAAATGCATATTTTTTGTAACATGCCAATGAATTATTTTGGCAACTTGATCATGACGGTATTTGTAGTCAGTTTGAGCTATTTTGCTGCAGTCACTTATTAGATGTTCTACAGTCTCATCTTTCTGATCGCATAATCTGCATTTTCTGTTATTGTTGATGTTCAAAATTTTTGCTTCGATTGCATTAGTTTCTAATGCCTGTTGTTGAGCTGCTAGAATAAATCCTTCTGATTCTTTTTTAACATATCCATATTGTAGCCATTGCCACATCTTGTTCACATCAATTTTGTCCTCAGTATCTCGAAGAAATTGGGCATGCAAGGATTTATTTTTCCAGCGCACATATCGGTTATTTTGTTGTTCCTTTTTGTAATGGGATTTGTTTCATGTTTCTTTTAGAAGGCCATCTTGTGTAATTGCTTGAAGCACTGGCTCAGAGCTGTTGTCGATGTAACTTCTTAAACTAATTTCTTCTTCTTCCACAGTCTCTCTCACTTGCAGCAGTCCCTGTCCACCTATTCTCCTCGTTAGGTACAGCCGGTCAACATCACTTCGTGGGTGTAATACATGATGCATAGTCATTAGTTTTCTAGTTTTGCGGTCCAGTTTGTCCAGGTCTTCTTTTGTCCAATCTATTATGCCAGCTGTGTATCGGATCACTGATAGAGCCCAAGAATTCATTGCTCTAATTGTGTTTAATCCATTTAGTTTTGTTTTCAGAATATTTCTAACTCTTTTGATGTATTCTGATGCTGCCTGTTGTTTAACTTTCGAGTGGAGAATATAATTGGGTTCTAATATTCCTAGGTATTTATAGTTTTCGTTTGCTGAAATTGCTTTTATATATTTCTCTTTATCCAAATCAAAACTGCTAGTGTCATTAATTTTTCCTCGTTTAATAGATAAAACTGTGCATTTCTCTAAACCAAATTCCATTTTGTTTAGATATTACATGTAGGAATTTCATATCCAAGTTTTGTTTTCTTCAGAATAAAAGACAAAATTATCAAAGAAATGTTGAAGGGCAATGGTGACAAGGAACCTTGGAAAATTCAACATTTAATGATGATATCTACGAATCATTTATTATTCATTATTAAAGTCATTTTTCATAATTTCATGGCAGCAGTCAGAAAGGAACATATGGTTTTGCGAATTCCAAATTTTTTAGTCATTTTAGAATCCAGGAGTGTGGGAGGGAATCGAATGCTTTCTTGTAGTATCCATGCTATGTTTAATTAGTTTTTGTCTTTTTGAGTTTCTGAGAATTATTTTATTAATCAGGATCTCAATTTTTGAAAATTGACTATTTGTTCAATCAGATAAATTTGATTATATGATATGTAGTGGAATATGGAATTTGCTCTGATTGCAGTGAATAGCTTAAGCATTGGATGATAGTTACTTGGGTCTGCACCCTTATCCTTATCTTATATGAAGAGAAACGTGCACCCAGATATCATCCAGCTTTCTGCTGAGCCTGACTCCAACAAATAATTAAATTGCTCTGCCATTCGATCATGTAGACTGGTTATTTTAACCCAAATCCATGTCGTTTGTCTTTGCCAAGTGCACTCCAGTTTTTTAATTTTCTTGCTTAATCACTGACCATTTCTTTAGTGATAATGACATTTTAAATTTGTTTTTGTTTTATTTCTGATTCTATTTCCTTAATCCATGAGGCATCTTTATTGTGTTCAATAGGATTATCCCAGATTGACTTCCAAAATTTGAGTGTTATTTTTATTATTGTTATTATAACGGTGTCTCCATGGAGTCAAAACACTCGTCGTGAAAGACCCTAACCATTATTCAAACAATACACTGGTGTGCACTGGTGTGCACTGAGAGGGGCTGCAAAAGCTGTAGCTACATCACTGTATGGAGTTCACAAGCTGGATCTCTGTCAAGAATCCAGAAAGTATTATTATTATTATTATTTGACACCTCCAGGGAGTCCAAAGACTCATCGAGGGAGTCCAAAGACTCATCGAGGGAGAGTGTGCCAACAGCATCGAACGATTGGACCCCTTTCAACTACTAACCGTGCTCAAACTTACTTAACTGAGCCATTAGTAGCAGAGGCTCTACCAATCGACCAACTTTGTTGTAATTGGAACATTTTGTTATTATATACTTCAGTATTCAGGATGACAGTGGAGTTACCTTTATCTGCAGGAAGAATTATTATATCTTTGTTTTTTTTATTGCTTGACGCTGTGCTGGAGAGATATTGTCTGTAGGGGGTTTTGGATTGATGATGATAAATATGGATTCAATAAGGAATAAATTAACTCTTTGAGTAGGAAGGAAAGAGGTAACCTTTTCAATTTTACTAATGGAATGGATTTTGGTGATATCAGAAATTAAAGCCGTTTTTAAAAATTTATGACACTGGAAAGGTTGTTGCTGGATTTGTTTACAATAATTTTGTCAGAATAGAGTTGAAACATTGATTTAAATGATTTTTCTTGTTCTTGCTTTATAGCTTTGAGTTTTCTAATTAATTTTATTTTGTTGTTATTTTGAGGCTTGGAAGCTTGTAATTCGAACGTCTTTTTGATAAGTTTCCAATTGTCACTGTCTAAAGCATGTTCAAATAGCAGATAAAGAAGCTTTCTGGGTAAATAAATGTGCCAAGGTATGTTTTGTGTCATAAATTCTTTCACTCAGAAGTTCCTTTTTAGCTCTATGTTGTATTTTCTTTGCAAGTTCTGTTTTAATGTTTTCTCTTAAGGAAATGAATCTTGGAAAGAGGACATGTAATTTATAATGCTTGAGAGACAACAAACTGTTGAAATTGAGGCCAATTCTTTGCAGTCTTTTGAAAGTTTCTTATGTTTCTGTATGGTGCCTTGTCATAAAAGCTAGAGATATGATATAACTTATTTATTGTTTTTAAATTACCTTCAGGAAGTCCAAAGACTCATCAAGGGAGGGTACCTATGCTAAAACTCTCCATCTCTACCACTCATCCACAATTACAGCGAAACTTATCATCTACACCAATGCCAGCTGCTGCTCACTACTACCACTAGTATTTTCGCAAACGATCGCTAACATCCATGCCCATGGCAGGATTCGAACCCACAGTCTTTTGGCAGGGGAGCAGATACGCTAACCACAGCCAATTTACTTGTCTGAAAGACTTATTTTTTAAAATAGATTAAATGACTATAACCTGAGAGATAAAAATATAATTTTTTTAAACTATTTTAATTAAGTAAACTGCACAACTAGTTTCATCTATACATATATACACACTATCTATCAATAATTATCTGGACACTTTAGCAAATTACAGTTGATAGCAGACAAATATTAGTATCTCCACATTTGGCTCTGATCACCTCCTGCACTGTTTGAGGGAGGCTTTTCACCAATGTGCACCAGACATCAGCTGCAATTTGTCTCCCTTCACCAAAGCAGCACTGAGTTCAGCAACAGATCAAGAATGCGCTACTCTTTCAATTCATCCTACAGGTGTCCGATGGGGTTGAGGTCAGGACTGTACAGGCCAAAGCTGCAGCTTTGTGGCATAGGGCATTGTCGTCTTGATAGTAACATGGATCCGTTCCATAAAAACTTCACAATATAGGCATCATCTGATTATTCAGAATATCAAGGTACCAAGCTGCCTTAATGGAACCATGGCCAATGACCAGTGGTCCCACTGCAGACCAGCTGAAGCACCCCACATCATTACTTTTCCACCACAAACTTTGCTGTGGGTAAAACACACATTGGTAACAAACATTCACCAGGCTGCCTCCACACCCTGCCATTAGACTAGAAACAGGTAAACCTAGATTCATCGCTCCAGAGTACTGTTTTCCACTGGTCCAGTTCACATGGTCCTTGCACCAGCCAGACAAGCCACCTTGTTTGTTGTTGTGATATTTGGCTTATGCACTGCTGCTCTTCCATGGAAACCCAGTAAACGGAGTTATTTTCATACAGTATAAGTGCTCACCATGATGTTACTGGTGCTCTGGAACTCTTCATGGATGGTCTGTGCCAATTGATCACATTGCTAGCTCTTGAGATTTTGGATACTCGAATTGAGCAGCAATGGAACGTATGGACATGTGATTAATGTGACAGCCCATGATGACACCTCTCTCGAAGTCACTGAGTTCATGTTGTGTTGCCATACCACCTGTATTCAACTACTTTGATGAAATACTGCTTTCTATTATCTGTACACCAGTTTTTATGTTATTAACAAACCTGGAATGTTCCATAACTTCAAATAACAGAAATAACAGGGTGTCCAGACAATTATTGGTAGATAGTGTATATATTATATGTTTCCTGATGGGCATGTTCATTTTGCAAGAAGAAGAACCTTACCATCTCCATGTGAAATCAGCTAAATCATCTTCAGTTAAACTGAATAAGAAAACTGAAAGAAACTTATAAATATTCCCTGACTTTTCTATGAAATGTGAAAATATTTTAAAATTCAGGCAACTTCATAATCATTACTGACTGTTGTGTAGGCATTTTTCAAAAATTGTTTTGGTAAAATACTTTATCAAATAACTCCAGAATTTCCATGTTTTACTGTATGAATAATTTACTGGAAAGGCTTAATATTATTTAAGATTTTACTTTAACCAAGTGGAAAGGTTTGGAAATCTTAATTTTTATTTATATGCATAATTATTCTATTCCCTGTTATTGTGTTTTTATTTTATAGAGAATCGAATTGCTCTTATATTGACAGATCTGACTGGTTGCTATCAGAGGTGCAAAGATCCATGTTTGTAAGTATAAATAAATATATATATGATGCAATGGATTTACTCAGCTATATGACAACAGAAAAAACTTAAAACTCAACTTTCAGTTGACAAAAGACAATAAAACTATTTATTATATGAATGCAGAACTAGTTTGGTCTTCTTAGAAGACCTCATGGGTGCATAACATGAAGAGAGAAATACAAAAAACAACATCACTATAGAACAACATATGGAAATTAAGTTGAAAATGAATTGCTCGATACAAAATTAATAACGGAAAAAACTCACGTATAAAGATTATTTAATAGTATAATTTTTGCCTGTGTGTCACAGGCATCTTCAGTACATATTAAGCTCAAATTAAACAATAACTGACAATTCCAAAAAGCACCACCTAAGTAGCTGGTGTAAGAAAACTAAAAAAGGTCAATAAATTTCCTTAAAAAAAAAAAAAAATCAATACAATAAAAAGTTAGGAAAGATTAGCTGATTTGTAAAGTACTATCTTCCATAAAGGGGATAGACGTAAACCGTCAGATCTGTTGAAGTTAGGAGAATGAAGTAGTTTCACATGTTTCTTTATAAAGGCGTTCCATGAGGAACTGACTTTTGTGAAGAACTCTTGTCTTTCTCCAATGAACTCTATGTCTAGTAAAGATGGCATGTTCTGCAAGGCCAGACTTTTCAGGTTTAAAGTATTCAATATAAGATTGGTGTTCTTCTAGCTGAATAGAGGCAGATCTTCTCGTTTGTCCGAAATAAGATAATCCACAAGAGCACGGAATCTGGTAGACACCTGGATGATTAAGATGTGGAAGCTTGTCCTTAGGTGAAGTGAGAAAGGTGGGGATTTTTCTAAATGGTCAAAAGGCAACAAAAATATTCAGTCGTTTTAAAACTTTTGCTATACGTTCACTGATGCCTTGTACATAAGGGATAGGAATGCACGCTATTTCTTCTGTGTTTGAAGAGGAATACATATTAAAACTACTCAAAGTTCTTTTAATGAATCAATTCTTATAACCATTAGATAGAAAGGAAGAAGTTATATATTGTAGTTCTTTCTGTAAAAGATCGTCTGAAGAACAAAAGGAGTGGGCCCGATGAACCAGTGTTTTCAGACGATCTTTTACAGAAAGAACTACAATATATAATTTCTTCCTTTCTATCTAATGGTCATAAGAATTGCTTCATTAGGAAGATGAGGAAGATGCATGTAGCTATAAGGGAATGGAATTTCTAGAATTCTTGAGGGACAAAATGTCTTTGGCAACATGTAATAGAGAGAACAAGTTTTCAAGAGTTTTGGATTTGGTCATTGCAACAGAAGAGTTGATAATAACTGAGATGACATCTCTAACAGCAGTTGGAGAGTGTGACGATGTGGTTTTGACTTGGAAGATAAATAGACATGCAGGAGTATCAAAGAGATGGAAACATATGTGAAAATTATAAGGCAGGTAATTATAATAGTCTTAGACATAAACTTGGGGAAGTTTCATGGAGGGCAGAATTAGAAGGCCAGGATATCATTAGTGCTTGAGAAATTGTGAAAGAATATTTGTTAGCAGCAATAGTAAGCTCTATACCACATGTGAAGAAGAAGACACAATTTGGTGTAAAATGGATGACAAACAACATTAAACAGGAACTGCATGTGAAAAAGAGGGTATGGAAGAGATATAAGGAGACAGTTGAAGAGCAGATGCATGAAGAATATAAGACACAAGCCAGGAGAGTGACTAGTATGCTAAGGAAGACGAAACTGGAATATGAGAAGAGATTGGCCCTAAGATCCCAAGAAAATCCTAGGGAATTTTTTAGCTATGTGGCCAGTAGGAGGAAATATGATTCTGGAAGAATGACACTGTGGGATAGAAATGGGAATTGAGTGACTGATGCAGAGGACATAGTGGAATTGTTCAATGAACACTTTATTGGTGTGTTTCACCCTGGAGGAGTAAATTTTAATACTAGAGTAATCGGGCAAGATCGAGGTTTAGAAGCACATGATGTGAGCGTGTTTTAAATACTGAGTACTCTGGATGTCAGTAAAGCTGTGGGAGTGGATGGTATTTCACCATGAGTTTTGGGGGAGAGGTGCTAAAGAACTGACAGCTCCTTTGATGTAGCTTTTCAGTGAGAGTCTGACCACTGGAAAAGTGCCCAGGGAATGGAAGGAAGGTAAGATAGTGCCATTGCGTAAGGGTGGTAGCAGACTGGAAGTGTCTAATTATAGGCCAATTTGTGTGTCATCAGTAGTTGTTAAGATCTTGGAGAAATTAGTTAGGGACTATATACGACATTGGATAGATGAGGATAATGTTATCTGAGAGAGTCAACATGGATTTGTGTAGGGGCACTCTTGTTTTGGTAATATGCTAGCCTTTTATAATAAAATTACAAGAGTAGAAGATGAGGAAAGGCATATCCTGCTATTTTCCTGGATTTAGTGAAGACAGTTGACAGGGTTCCACATGATAAGCTAATATTTAAGTTGCAGCACATGGGGCTTGGATGTCAGGTTGGTTAACTGGATTCAGGATTGGCTGTCCGATAGGTATCAGAGAGTTGTATATGGCAGGGCAGTTTCAAGGAGTCAGAGGGTTACAAGTGGGGTCCCACAGGGCTCAGTACTGAGACCTATATTGTTTAACCTTTATATCAATGACGTTTTCAGTGGATTGCAGGGGGATATTCAACTGTTTGCTGATGATGTGAAGCTGGGAAGGGTGATTAGTAATAGTGGAGATGTGGTAGTTCTGCAACAGGATTTGAATAAGCTAGACAGATGGGCAAATTAATCAGGGTGTTGGTTTAATGCAGCAAAATGTAAGGTCTTGAAGTTTGGGACACATCGATGGGAAGCTGCATTCTCTGTTGGATGAGCTATACTGGAGGAAGTAGGGGAGACAAGAGATCTGTGGTTGATGATTGATAGAATCCTGAAATTCAGGGGACATGTTGCAAAGGTGGTGAAAGTAACACAGAGAATTGCTGCAATAATGAGAAGGATGCTGACCTGCAGAGATAAAATAGTTATCATTCCATTGTATAAGACCCTGATCAGACCACATATAGACTATTGTTCTCAGATTTGGCCCCCAAGATTTGAAGGGGATAAATTAACTGTGGAAAGGGTACAAAGGAGGATACGAAAGACAGTTTCAGGACTGTACAATGTTAGTTATGAGGATCGACTAAGGGAATGTGTCCTGAAGAGTTTGCTGGATAGAAAAAGGAGAGGTTATATGATTGCTGCAATAATGAGAAGGATGCTGACCTGCAGAGATAAAATAGTTATCATTCTGTTGTATTAGACCCTGATCAGACCACACATAGACTACTGTTCTCAGATTTGGTCCCCAGGATTTGAAGGGGATAAATTAACTGTGGAAAGGGTACAAAGGAGGATAACAAAGACAGTTTCAGGACTGTGCAATGTTATTTATGTACAATATAGATGTTAGGTCTTAATGTCCAAAGCATCAAAATACTTTCTCTCCAAACCCTTCAAGAAACATTGGTTGCATAACCAATACTCTTTGAAGGAGCATTGGTTATGCTCCTTCAAGCATCCTCCAATGCTTGTAGGCAATGGAGGATGCATCAGCAAACGATAAACTGGATACCTAGGAAAGATGTTGGTTAGACTTTGACATATAATTGTAAAGTACACGTCAATGGTATGCACACTATATGTGTGCACAACATTGTGTACTCATGCAGTTGATGAGTGCTAGTTAGTGTCCTAACATTAGGGTACCAGTCGGTATCTCAGGAGTGGCAGTAAAAGAACTGGAAAAATTGCTCAAAAAGACTATTTGATATCCCCTTTAAATTCTCTAACCAGAATTTAAAATGAATTCATGGAGATTCGACCCACAAGCGATGTAATCAATACGGTAAGCTGAAGATCCAAGTTTCAAATTTGATCAATCGACTGGCGTTTTTAAAACGGTGTAGGGACAGCGATATCACTCCTAACTGCATCAGGATAAAGAGGAAATTCACTTCAACAAAGGCACAAAGAATATACCACCGCATGGAGAAAGCACTACTGAGAGAGCAGATCCAAGCTACCAGAAAGAACCTAGCTGCTACACAAAACCAGCTACTAAAAGAAAAAAACGGAGCTGTCTAGCTACTTAAATGCAGATATCTGGATAATCCTAGAAAGGATTACGGACAACACAGCAAACCACATCCAACAAACGAAGAAAGAAAACCTAATTTCCAAATTTCAAAGACTAAAAGAACGACAAAACCAGCTGCCATATTCAAAGTTTGCCACAGTGAACAAGAAAACCCAACCAGAAGCAAGAAACAACAGGAGCCATGAATCATCCACAGGTATCAATAACATAATTAACCTATCTAACCACGCTCTAAACAAAGACGAAATCTCTATACTTAACAAAGGATTAAATTTTGCTATAGCACCAAAAACGATAGACAAACTTGAAGTTATTTGTAATATGGAAAGAGGCCTAAGATTCATACCTAATAACATAGCAGACAAAATACGTATAGAAACTGCGAACATTTTAAATCACAAAACAATAATAAGCAACATAACTAAACACGAATTAACAGCGATAAAATCACTTAAAACAAATCCGAACATAATAATAACCAGAGCCGATAAAGGAAATTCCACTGTCATTTTAAACCGTACCACTTATATAGAAAAAAATGAATCTGCTGGTCTCCGACAATAACACATACAAACTAGTTAACAACAACCCAACTAACAGAACAAAAAACAAAACGGAGAAACTACTTAAATCATTTACCACATGGCCCGCAGATACAATAAAAAAACTGTTCCCTCATTACGTGCTCCCCTAGAATTTATAGGCCACCAAAAATTCATAAAGAAACCACCCCGCTAAGACCTATCGTTGAAGGAATTGATAGCCCGACATATCACTTAGCCAAAAAATTAGCAGCAATACTCAAGGAGTTGGTAGGTCATTCCCCCTCATATATCAAAAACACACAACAACACTTCATAAACATCATCAAAGACATTGCATTAGAAAAAGATGATTTATTAGTCAGTTTTGATGTCTCTGCCCTCTTTACGAATGTCCCAATCAATGACACAATCCTTCTCCTACAAAACAAATTCCTTCCAGATATCACAGTGCTTTTTGCACATGTATTACGGTCAGGTTATTTTGTATGGCAAAACGCCTTCTACTTACAAAAAGAAGGCACAGCCATGGGCTCGCCATTATCCCCCCCTATTGCTAACTTTTACATGGAACATTTTGAGCAACTTGCCCTAGATTTCTCCCCTCTAAAACCCAAAGTCTGGCTTAGATACGTTGACGATGTTTTCGCAATCTGGTCCCATGGCCGCCAGACATTAGACACATTCCTTAGCCACCTAAACAAACAACACAAATGCATACAGTTCACAATTGAAATTGAAAAACACAACACACTTCCATTTCTAGATACACTTGTCACACGTCTTCCCTCGGGCAATCTTTCCTTCACTGTTTACCGAAAACAGACACATACTGGACAATATATACACATAAACTCCTGCCACCACCCAACACAAAAACTAGGTGTCATCAACATGCTATAAAACAGAGCTCAGACGATTTGTTCCAGTGAACAGGCACTGAAAGATGAGTTTAAAATTATCAGTAATAACCTACAAAAAAATGGATACAGCCAAAATACTATAAACAAAATTCTCTACAAAACCACAATAAAAAACAAAGACAAACCAGACTACAGTAAAACTATAACCATTCCTTACATTAAAGGAATATCAGACAAAATAAACAGAGTACTACAAAAGTACAACCTCAAAGCCACCTTTAAACCTCCTGCAAAATTAAAAAACTTACTCAACTCATCCAAAGACCCACTCCCTCCACTAGCTCACCCTGGAGTATACCGGATTTACTGTACTTGCAACATACCATATATAGGAGAAACAGGACGCACTATTCCTATTAGACAAAAAGAACATAAACGACACATTAAATATAATAATTATGGTGAAGCTGGTCTTTCTGATCATGCCCTGAATACCTTACACAGAATTGACTGGAAAACCACCAGCTTTCTACATCACACTAGAACATGGTATGAACAGAAATTCAAGGAAGCCTGCGAGATTATCAGCAACCACCCCAATCTGAACAACAATGATGGTTTAAAAATCCCAAACATATGGAAGGCATATATTCGACCTTCCTCACCAAGAACAACTATTAACAGGACTGTAGAAAATCCAGTATTGTAAATCAAAAATAGGAATTGTAATACTAAAAATAGGACACCAATTGTTTCTGAAAGAAAACCATCTAAAAGAATGTTTATTCCTGTCATTGTAAAATAAGAATTTAGCTTGATATAAAAAAAAAAATTATTTTATTTTTAATTTATTTATTTATTATTTATTTATTTATTTATTTATTTTTTCACCAGTAGAATAACATGTGATCAAATCATTGTTTCTTTAGGTTACAGTTAATGATGTAACTCAGCTTGTTCTGTATACTTCTGTACGCTCCAGATGATGATCTTGATGTGAAGATTGAAACATCGGGATAATAAAAGTTTTTTTAACACGGCTGTAAATTCCATAAAATTTTTAAAATGAAGAATTTAAAGGGGATATCAAATAGTCGTGACCAGATCTGTGCACATACATCCAGAAGTAATCTAATCAATGTTTTATACAGTGTAACCATTACTCATTTATCTCTTGTAGGCAATGTCCTCCTCAATATTGCAGCAGTTCTCTAAGATGTCTTCACAACCTTCGAAATATGTCCAGTGATCTTCAGATTTCTATCTATAATGACTCAAGATCCTTTGCTTCTTCAACTTCCTCCAGTAAAACTCGGTCAAGTTAGTATAAAACATCCAAATTTGTGGATCCCAAATTTGAAAACCTTACATTTAGTTGCATTAAACTAACATCTCCATTCATTTGCCCACCTTCCAAGCTTATTCAAATCCTCTTGAAGAGCCAAATCATCAGCATTATTACTAATAACCCTCCCAAGACTCACATCATCTGTGAACATCTAAATACCCCCCCCTTGGTCTATAATAATCACTTACATGAAGATTGAACAGCAATGGTCCCAGTACCGAACCCTGTGTAACTCCATTTGTAGTCGTCCTGCTTCCTCTTATTTCTCCCCCTTATACAAGGGTGGCCTGAAAAGTTCTCGGCTAAACAATGAAAAAACGAATTTATAATTTCAAAATTATTTTAATTTTTAACCTAATCTCCCATAAGACTAATACATTTATTGCAGCGATGTTCCAGCACCATTATCACATCCCTGTACTGGTTCTCAGTAAGATCTGCAAAATACCATTCTACAGCTGCAATCACTTCTTGATATGAAGAAAAACGCTGACCAGTGAGAAAGAGATTTAGTTTTGGGAAGAGACAGATGTCAGAAGGAGCCAAATCTGGGAAATAGGGTGGATGTTTCAACAATTCATAGTGCAGATCCTTTAATTTTCCCATTGCCAAAACACTTTTGTGGGCAGGTGCCTTGTCCTGATGAAAGATGATTTTCTTCTGAAAACCGGGTCTTTTCTCAAGAATGTTTTCATCTGGTTTGGTTAAAAGATCGGAATAATATTTATCAGTTATTGTTTTACCCTTTTCAAGATAATTAATAAACAAAATGCCTTTTGCATCCCAAAACACTGATGCCATGACCTTTCCTGCTGATGGAACCGACTTTGTCTTCTTTGGTGCTGAACAACCGGCTTCTGTCCGCTGTTTTGAGTGCTGTTTGGAGTCTGGTGTGTAATGGTGAACCCAAGTCTCATCCATAGTAATAAATCAATGCACAAAATCAGTTTTATTCTTGTTAAAACGCTCCAAGCACTGTTCAGAGATTTCCATGCGAGTGTGTTCTTGATCTGCTGTGAGCAAGCACTGCAGATCAAAATGCACCCATCTTGACAAAGCTTTTTCATATGCAACACTTGGTTAGACTATCTATAATAAATTTAGTTTAATCCTTTGCCCAAGTGTTAGCAAACAAAGTTTGCGCCTGCCAGGACTGAGGCAACTCGTAGTAGAGGTGGACCAAGCACAGATCACTTTGTCTTACTATCTCTCATAATACAAAGCACATCTCCTTGCTGACATGTATAATGCTATGCATTAAGGGAAGGGCCAGTAACCAGATCGGTTTCGACCTTTATTGAGGTCTCATCAGTGGGAGCCAGACCCAGAGGTGGTGATACTAAGGTGGAAGTAATGGAGAAGTCATATTTACGTATACTAGTTTGCCAAAAGGCGTTTCACCTTATTATTATATTACTCTGGATTTAGAGTTGGATGTTGGAAGAATTTTTCCACTTGGTTAGACTATAATAAATTTAGTTTAATCCTTTGTCCAAGTGTAAGCAAACAAAGTTTGAGCATGAAGCATATTCAGGACAGAGGCAACTCATGGTAAAGGTGGACCAAGCTCTCTTCACTTTTTCTTAGTATCTCCCAGAATACAAAGCACGTCAGACGTAGGCATCTCTCCAAATGCCTATGTCCCTCCTCGGTCAAATGCAAGCAGTCTTTCGCATACAATTCCTTTCTATCCTCAAACGCCCTCCAAGCATCCTCATATTCGAATCCTCTCTTTTGACACATTCTAGCTATTATGTTATTCAGTATTACTGCACTTCTGCTCACCTCATCACTATCGTACCTAGGCAACACTCACACTATTTTTCCTCTCTGCGTCTTCTTTCGTACTACCTCAGTCAACAATCTCATATTGCTTGCTGCTCAATTTACATTACCACTCAAGTCATTTGTTCCTGTCATCACAGTCATCTCATCCACCCTTTCACCCCTCTTAATTGCCATAGCCACACTTTCTATCATTCCTCCAGGCAAACACTCCTCACGCATCATATCTTGCACACCACGTATCACTGAGTTCCCATACATTACACTTCTTACCACTCTCTTCCTCGATTGCTCCCATGCATCCCTCACTCTCTCTTCTCTAACACTTTCTCTCTGTGTTCCCTTACCTACCTGCCTTGATGACATCACTCTATCTCTGGTTCCAGTGCTCCCTCGCATTCTTCTCATTCTCTCTCTCTCTCTCTCCTACTATTTCCATTCTCTCATTTTCTTTCACTGATCCTATTCTTTCCTCTTCTATCATTCCCATAACTCTCTCATTCCTTCTCTTCTACTGTTCCTATTTTCTCTCCTCTTCTAACATTCCCATTACTCTCTCTCACTCATAATCTGATTTCTCTTGAATTGGTCTCTTCCATTTGCTTAATCTCATCTTTCACATTTCTCATCTCATTCCTGAAACATTCCACCTGGTCTTTCAGCTCATCTATCTCTCTCTCTCTGCAAATCAGCCACTCTTGTTTGCCATTCATCCTTTCAAATGAAACCATCTCCAAAACTTCACAATCATTCAAACCTTCCCCACTCTCATTTTTTCATTCATAATCGTTTATTCATATGTATCTTCCATATGCTTGGAATTTTTACACCACCATTATTGTTAAAATTAGGGTGATTGATAAGAATCTCACATGCCTCCTTAAATTTACATTCATACCATGTTTTGGTGTGATGTAAACAACAGGTGCTTTTCCAGTCAATTTTATGGAAAGTGTTCAGGGCATGAACAGAAAGACCAGCTTGACCATAGTTATTATATTAAATGTGTTGTTTATGTTCCTTTTTGTGATAGAAATTGTGTGTCCTGTTTCCCCCTATATAGGGCAAGTTACTGGTACAATGAATATGGTATACTCTAGGGTGGGCCAGCAGAGGGAGTGAATCTTTGGATGAGTTGAGTAAGTTCATTAATTTTGCAGGAGATTTAAAAGTTGCTTTAAGGTTGTATTTTTGTAGTATTCTGTTTATTTTGTCTGACATCCCTTTAATGTATGGAATGGTTGTAGTTTTCTTGTAATCTTGTTTATTTTTATTTTTAAGTGAGGTCTTGCACAGAATGTTTTTGATAGTAAATTTGGCTGTATGGCTGTAACCGTTTTTAGAATGGTATTGCTTATAACTTTTGATTCATTTTAAAATGCTTGTTCTTTGAAGCAAATCTTCAAAGCCATGGTTTTTAGTGTATTAATGTCCCCTAGTTTTTGTGTTGGGTGGTGGTAGGAGTTTGTGTGTATATATTGCCCAGTATATGTTGATTTCCAGTAAACAGTGAAGGAAAGACTGCCAGAAGGAAGATGTGTGACAAGAGTATCTAGAAATGGAAGTGTGTTCTGCTTTTCAATCTCAATTGTGAATTGTATGCATTTGTGTTTTTTGTTTAGGTGGCCAAAGAAAGTGTCTAATATCTGGCGGCATGGGGACAGATAGCAAAACATCGTCAACATATCCAAGCCAGACTTTGGGTATTAAAGGAAAATAATCTAGAGCACATTGCTTAAAATTTCCATATAAAAGTTAGCGATGAGGAGGGATAATGGTGAGCCCATGGTTGCGCTTTCTTTTTGTATGTAGAAATTGCTTTGCCACATAAAATAGCCAGAACATAGTACATGTGCAAAGAGCGCTGTGATATCGGGTGGGAATTTGTCATGTAATAGCAGGATTATGTCATTGATTGGGACATTTTTGAAGAGGACAGAAACATCAAAACTAACAAATAAATCATCTTTTCCCAGTGTGATTGATGTCTTTAATTTTGTTTACAAAGTGTTGAGTGTTTTTAATATAGGAGGGGGAGGGGGGATGACCTACCGCCTCCTTCAGCGTTGATGCTGATTTCTTGGCTAGGTGATAATTGGGGCTGTCTATACCTTTGACTATCGTCCAGAGTAGTGTGATAACGAATTTACGGTCTATCTTTGGTAGACCATAAATTTTCGGGGAACGAGCGTAGTGTGGAATTAATTTTTTAACGGTATCTTCGGGCCATGTGGTGACTGATTTAAGTAGCTACTCCGTTTTCTTTTTTTTCTATTGGTAGGGTCATAGTTAACAAGCAAAGTAGCCAAAGTGTTCTCTCATCTCTGGCAAACATTCCTTCACACCAGTGGCACACCCAGAGGGGGGGTGGGTACCCAACTATTGGCAGCATGGACTCACCCACCTGCAAACTAGCCAAAGTGTTCTCTTATCTCTGGCAAACATATTCCTTCACACTAGTGGCACACCTAGAGGGGGGAAAGGGGCCCTGGCTCCCTACAAAGAAAAATGAAACAAAATCACTAGAAAATTTTCCAAAAATCTTTTCCTAATAAAAATTCTTTTTTTTTTTTATTTATGTTGTGTCGTGTCTTTTATTTTTATACTACTTATGTATTAGAGATCATTTCAGATGCTCAGTCTTAGGTCACATGCGATGCGTAGTGTGTATTATGTTCCACTTTACAACTTCTATGATCTAATCCAAGTGAAGTCTGAGTACCTTGTTTAGCAAGACAAATTCTACAAACAAATAAATAATACAACAATATGCTATCTCCCCCCCTCAACTAACTACATTATGGAGATGTTTGAAAAAAATGCCTTAAATACTCCCCCTCTTGCAGACCTATCTATGTATCCTTGGTCTTCATTTGTATATAGAAAACTTTCACATTCAAGTAAACATCCACTAACAATTCCACTCCCCTCCCCCAGCAGTATGAAATCATAAAAACTGTCATCAACAGGACAAAATTAATTTTGCTCTGATGACAATGTGTTTATTTCAGAACTCAACTGCATGCATTACTTTTGTAGCACAATGTCAACAGCCTCACCATCAGATTTAAAAAAAAAAACTCTTACCAACATTCCCTTTCTGCTTACCAAACACAGTCTATAATAAATCTTTCACCATTTCAGTATCTGTAGCACCTCTGGAAAAGTAGCTAAGATCATAAAGAAACAATCATGTGATCACCTTCAAACCAACAAGAAATTAGCATCTTTTTCTGCTCTCCTTAAGACCAGCTACAACCACTAGATATACATGGGCTTGTAAATGCAACCTGTCTTACTTTGGCCAAATAGTCAGGACAGCTATGAGCAGGATCTTGGAGAATCAAGAATGCATCTAATTCCATCACTATGGCTACTTATGTTTAGTATACATGCCTTTGATACCCACCATATTATTCCCTGGAGAAATTCTCAATTACTTTACCTAAGCAAAAATATAAACATGAAAGACTTTCCCTTGAATCTCCCTTCACAAACTATCCCAACATGACAAATATGACTGCATCAAAAAGTTTTTCATCCACAGACAATCAGCGTAATGGCCAAGAACATCATTCAAGCTCAACAGGTGAAACTATTTAGGATTTGTAACATTCCCATGTTTCTCTTTTTTTCGATCTTTACTCGTTGATGTATTCTGCATCAGCAAGTTAATATAGTCTGCATGCATATATCAATATTAGTTGTGGTTCTCCTGCTAATGCCAGTTTAACTTTGGAGAAAAATTGGTCTTAGTTATTAAATCTTCTATCCTGTCATTTCCTTAAACAACAAAAATGAGACAAGGATGTGGTGACAGAAACACCTATATATGCAAATTGACTTAGTGAAGAAGAGAAGGGTGTTGTGGCAGATGATTTTTATGGAAATGAAGATCAGAATAGAGAAAATGAATTTTTTGATATCTTGTAGGACAGCTAAGGCCATATGTCATACAGGCACATGAAGATCAAGAGTCTTAGATCTTATCACATTATCAGAAGATGCAATTGTTAATGGCTTGTCAAATCTTCCCCCAGGTGGTAATAGTGACTATTAGATTCCTAGTGATGAGTTATATGAACACTTCTGGGAGGAAAGGATATATAGGTAACCCTTGTATAACGCATCACGCATGTAGTTATAAGAAGCAAATTTATATTAGGAGGAAATACTCTTTAACACGAATGTACATCAATTATTTACCGTATAAAGTGTTAATTGTTGAAAATTGTCTTCTTTTCTGCCAGGAAACCATATTAAAAATCATAAGTGTGCTAATCTCAAGCTGAGTACTTTATTTTCTGATGAGTTACATACTGTGATGCTTTTTTTATATAAAAAATTATTTTTATACAATGTCCTCTGAGAGGCCTTTCGCGATATGGTTGAAAACAAAATTAGTGAATTAATTGATGCGGAAATAGATTTAAATTAGGAGAAACTGGTACAATTAATAGATGATGTCGAACCAAAGGGCGAGGAAAGTTCTGTTGAATAATCTGATTGAGATGAATCTGTTAAAGAATTCATTTTAAAGAAATTAGCAGAAGGATTGGACTTGGCAGGAAAGTTAGGAATTTATATTACGAATATTGATACCTCAATGGAGCACTCCTGAAAATTCACGAGACAATTGGATATTTGTTCAGCTCCATATTATGAACTTAATAAAAAATTGCAGCATAGTGAGATTTCAAGTGATGATGACTTCCCGCCACTCGGAAATAAAGAACATCTAAGAAATGTTCGTTTTGAAGACAGCGATGATTAAAATATGCACTTTATTTATTTTTCCTAAAACATTTATGCATTATGTGCAATGAAGTTTATATACATTTTGTAATTTTATAAGTTTATATACATTTTGTAATTTTATAAGTTTATATTATGTATGTTTTTTCATAGTTTATATGTATATGTGAAAAACCTTACATGAATTACCTGAATTAAATAAAAATATATATTTCTTGGGTCATTTTTGTTTATATAATTTAGAAAAAGAAACAATTTCGAAACCTAACCCCTATTTTTCTATGTGATCTGAGTCTTGCATAATGCGATTTATATAACACGGCATTTCTATGGAACCTAACATCTGCATTATATGAGGGTTAGCTGTTATATGTAGAACGACAGGGCTGGTGATTATGAAAAGTTTAAATAACTTGACAGTATAGTGTGGGGTAAAGAGTTAAGCAAACAGGAAAAAAAGTGCTGCTTGGAAAACGGATAGATAAATATTTAACAGCAGCAACACTGAATATATTCCAAACATTATTTAGGCTTTTGATCTTTGCAGGGGAAAATGGAAGAATGAGAGATTAAGCATGCAGCCTGGAAGAACAAGGAATTATGGAGGCATCAGATGATGAAAATGGTAACATGAAGAGTACAAAGAGCAGGCAAGGAATGGTATTCATTTGGTACAGATAACAAAACTGTAGAATTAATTATACATTTGGTTTTATTCTTTATCCAAGTGTAAGCAAATAAAGTTTGGTAACTTGTATTGGTAAATATGACTTCTCAATTACTTCCACCTTAGTATCACCACCTCTTGATCTAGCTCCCACTGATGTGACCTCAATAAAGGTCAAAACTGGTCTGGGTAGTGACCCTTCCCTTAATGTATAGCATTATACATGTCTGCAAGGAAATGTGCTTTGCATTATGGGATACTAAGGCAAGTAATGAGAATTTATACCACCTTTACTACGAGTTTCCTGAGTCCTGAAAGTACTTCAGGTGCAAACTTTGTTTGCTTTCACTTGGATAAAGGATAAAACCAAATATGTAATTAGTAGCATAGCCAAGTGAAAAAACTCCCATAAACTCATCTCTAATCCAAAGAATTTTAATAATAGGGGTGTGACACCCTTTGATAACTCATATAAGTAAATATGACTTCTCCATTACTTCCATCTTAGTATCCCAACCTCTGGGTCTGGCTCCCACTGACAAATCCCCTAACGGTCGAAACCGGTTGGAAGCTTGGGTGATGGGTAGCAATGCTGTAGCCCATGAAGTTAACTGAGGCACCTGAGGGATAACAGCTGTTGCTGTTATCCCTCAGATGAAATATGAGCGGTTCTGCTCGGTGGTGGAGTGAGCCTGCCACTGGATGGAACCAGATGCTGAGAGTTCTTCTCGGTGACAGGGTGAGCCTGTTACTTTGGGGAATAGTGCTGAGTTTTTGATCCTTAGGGTCACTCATTGTTGGGTGATCTGGGTGATGCTATGAGTTTTTAGAGAGGTAACCCTGCACTTAATACAGGGAAACTGGTCTGGGTAGTGACCCCTTCCCTTAATGCATAGCATTATACATGTCCACAAGGAGATGTGCTTTGCATTATGGGATACTAAGGCAAGTGATGAGAACTTATACTACTTTTACCACGAGTTGTCCCAGTACTTCAGCCACAAACTTTGTTTGCTTACACTTGGATAAAGGATAAAACCAAATATATAATTAGTAGCATAGCCAACTTATATGTGAAGAAATTAGCAAATTAGAACAAGAAAAATGCTAGAGAATTCTTACAATATGTTGCAAGCAGAAGAAAGAATGATTATGAAAGGATGAGGTTATGAAAATGCTAATTTGGTAACAGTTGAAGGAGATATAGTTCAGGTGTTCAATAAGTAATTCATCAAGGTTTTCTCAATCCCAAAAGAGAAAAGTTACTAGTAGTGTGCCACAGAGGTCTGTTTTGGGAACCTTATTGTTTAACTTGTATGTAATGATATTGGGAAGTATAATAAGTCAACTAAAATCAAAAGGTGGCTATGTGGCATTGTAAATGAAAGAATTCTCAAATATTTTGGTCACATTTCAAGACGTGAAAATGAAAACCTGGAAAAACTTATCATCCAGGGCAAAGTAGAATGACAAAGAAAAAGAAGTTATCCAACACCAAGATGGTTGGACTGGATTAAAAAGAGCACTCTACTTCTTTGAAGTTGGCCACTGCTGCAACAAAAGACAGAAAGAAATGGCAAGACATTGTGGCTAGGGTCACGAGTCCTCAGGAATGAGGAGACCAATCAATACAATATAATGACATTAGGATATTTTTAATTATAGATATACAGCTGTTTGCAAAAAATGCAAAGTTTGGGAAAACTATGAACATTAGAGCAGATATTGTGACCTTACAGGAGGATCTCAATGATACAGTATATTAAGATCCTCATAGGTGGTGAAGTTAGTGTAATGACTAGGTGAATGTTGCAAACTGCAAAATTTTGAAATTTGGTAGTTAAGAATGGGATGCAAAGTATGCAACTGGTGGAAAAATTTTGAGGGAGCATAGGAGATTAGAGATCTGGAAGTGGTAGTGGACAGAGACTTGATGTTAGGAGGTTACATTTCTAAAATTGTGAAGATGCTGAAACAGGTTATAGCGCTTCCAAATAGGGCGAAGATACATTAAAGCAAAGAGGTTATGGTTTTCCATTATAGAACTCCGTGATTAGCCCATATATGTACTACTGTATACAGATCTGATTGTATGAATTTCAGGGAAATGAGGATGTGTTGGAGAGTATTCAGATAAGATTGACTAAGTCAGTGCTCTGTCTCTGGAATGGTATTCCCTCAATCTGTTGTCATATTTCACATTCCGGAGACGAATGAATAGGAGTAGTGTGAGCACAAAGGTTAGGGTGATGATGAAGACATATTAGTGGATGAGAGATTATTACCAAGTTAATTTGGAGGAAATTTTTCATATATATATATATATATCAACTTCACATACACATAACTGAGATAAGTTACAAGCCATATAACACAACAATACTCTCTGTAGTTAAGTGGTTAGTGAGAGAAGAAAGGACTCTGTTAATATGTTTCTTGAAACTTGGGAGTTGTATCTATTGAAGCAAACAGTACCAAGAATGTTATACATCTGTTCCAGAGAACAGATGTATACAGAATCAGAAGTTGGTTTGATAAGTTTGCAGCTTAACTTTGTGTTGACCAGGATATGAGTCTGTGATCATTATAGAAAAAGAGACTTAATTGGAGCAGCATACATAGAAATATGTATAAAAAAGACAATGTAGAAACAAAGCACCTGTTGTAAAGTAGGTAGAAATTAAGAGTTGAGATGGGGTCATCTATTAAGCATTCAATGTGTTTGCAATTATTCTGATGAAGTATTATAGGCTATTCTTGTTTTAACAGGCTCAGTTTAAAGCAGAGCAATGAACGTTGCCAGTTCAGTGGAGCAGTTTCCATAGAAGAATTTGAAGAAAAGACATAGAACTGAAACTCTGCATTTGTGAAATTGTGGTAGAGATAAATCATTGAGGATAGGAAAATCATATATCAGCCAAATTCAGACAAGTAAAGAGGTTGTGTGTGAGCAGTTCAACTTCAGGTATTTATTTTCAAAACTGATTAATTGTCCTGAGTGCGATATGTATGCATGGCGGAATGCAAGATATGTCTTTGTGGAGAGGATAAGAATGAACAAAAGACGGAGGAAGTATGAATTTGTCGGATGTGCAATATATTGTTGGATTATGATACACACAATGTGAAATTGACTGAAAAGATCGATAATGTATGTGAAAGAAACGATAATGAAGCGAAAGATAGAGAGGCTGATGGAGTGAAGGAATGCAATGATGTAGAAGTGAAAGCTATGGAAAAAGTTGCAAAAAAACGGAAAGGAAACGAAATCAAGAGAAAATGAGGGAAAGTTAATGAAGAAGTTGGCAAAAGTTACGGAGGAAGTTGCGAAAAACAGAAGTGAAACGAAAGTTGGAGAAATTGAAGGATTGAAAGAATACAAAGATGTACAAGCAAAAATTAGTGATAAGGGGTGAAGGAAAGTATGAACGAGGAAAAGGAAGTAAAGTGCAGCCCGATGAGAGGTAGTGAGATTAACAGTGAAATTGTCTTAATACAAAATTTAATGAAACAGATATTGGAAATGAAAAATGAAATAAAGAATATGTTGAGGTTAGGCATCTAGTGGAATCTGATGAAAGTGAGGAAATCACTTTCATCAATTTCCATCATCATTATTATCGTACTCATTCTCCCACCGGGTGGGAGAATGAGTGCAATAATTAAGGCGTTGGACATGAGAAAGAAACGAACAAGAGAGTTAGTTGTGATTGTAAAGACGAATGATCTAACTGGACATAAGGAGGGGGTGAGGACAAATATCAGGAGACTATTGAGAAGAGTGAAACTTAACAGTGTAGTAGGAAAGGTTGTCAGTGTGTTACCCAGATATGATGATGAGTTGTGACGGAGAGCCAAAATCATGAATGGTATGTTGGTGAGCTATGTGAGGAGAAGGGAGAGTTTGTGGATGTATGGCATGTGTTTGAGGGAAGAATGAAATTATACAGGTGTAATGGGTTGCATTTAAATAGCTTTGGAGTAAGTGTGCTGGAGAAAGTGTTGCTGGATAAAAATATAGTATGTGGAAGTAGTGTGTGATGCGTGGCAGAGATCAGAACGAAGAGATGAAGAGAAAATTCAGGAGAGTGGTACTGAAGAGACAGCAGTGCTTGGCAGTGGATACAGTAGTGGGGTGAGGGAGGAAGAGAGAATGGGAATACAAGAGGAACAGGAAAGGGGGAGCTCGGATGGACAAGGAGACATGGCATTAAAGAGAGAGAGAGTGAATGTTGAATGTGGCAGTGAATGTGTGTATGAAGATGGAGTATATTGCAATGTGGATGGAGAAGCGGAGACTAAGGAGGTATATGTGGTAAGTGGTGATAAAGGTGATTTGGCAGGTGTAGTTTATAAACTTGCTATAATGATGGTGACAAATGCATTTTTTATACTCCTGGATATGATAAAGGACAGAGTTTATCCTTATGTAAATTGATGAGGGTCGATAGTTTGATATATGAGCCTAGATTTGATAAAGATCTAATTTTCCCTCGGATATATTTGTATTATTCTATTTATAGTACATGCTAGTTATTTCACATGGAAACAAAACATATACAAACAGCTGAATTGGATGACTATGGTTTCATCCCTTCCCCAGCGAATTTCAACACAGAACACTTCGAGAAAAAAGTACTCAACACATCCATCCATAAACCAATGCTTGGGATGTACTATGCAGATGATGTATTTGGTTCTAAAATATTCTAAAATGTGCTTTACAGTGCCCTTCCTAGATAAACCAGCTACATGTCTTTTTTAATGGTTCATTATCTATTTCTATTCATAAAATATTTTTGATAATGAAAGATAGTTACACTAACAATCCTAAAATTACTAATGCACAGAACCAGAGTCAACTATTCTAATGATATTGTCCTTACCTATGAATTCGCCTACCTTTGCAACACTTTGTTTTTAGTGCTAATGATTATAATCCCCCAAAAATAGACAAAATGCTATATAACCTCCAAATACACAAGACTCTGGCAAAACTGGTACTTTCCCATGTATTCAGAGCATATCTGAAAAAGATATCCACAGTGCTTGAAAAATATAAGTTGTGCATCATATATCAAGCTAGCAACCATCAACCATTCACCTAAGAATGAACTATCCTTTTTCACATCCAGGAGTAGTATATGAAGTGCCCTGTGCCTGCTATGGACAGATAAGAAGTTCTATTAACATTCACATCAGCATATACAAAAAATACATTCACCACCATTGTTATGACAATTCAAGACTAGCAGACCATGCTTTGGATTTCATACACAATTACATGAAAAAAAAGTACTACATAAAATATTATAACTCAGAGTGACTGTTTCTGCAATTAGCAGCAGCTTTAAGACATTCTCGAAACATCAAGTATAATTGTATCAATTTAGAATACTGTTCAATAATGTTTAAGATCTAATTAATACTTGTCAAGTCTCTTTATTCGACAGTAGAAGGCATCAATTACAACCTTAGTTCTTTGTGCTGCTCATTACAATTTTAAACTGTTCCCATTATTAACAAATTATTGCTCTTAGTATGCTGTAACAAACTGTCTGGACTATGAAGATGCTGGGTATAAACCAGCAAAATATCAGAAAATAAATAAATAAATATATTATTTATTTTCTTATCATTGTCTTGTGTTGTATTTCAAACTATTTATACCATATGTCATCTTAAATTGTTAATAATTTGAGATACCAACCATTCTGGATGACTTCCAGAGAGCATCAAGAATTTAGAGTAGTTTTAGGTGCACCACTGCAAACATGAACAGTATTCTAAAGATGGAAAAATTGTCATTTTTACACAGGTAGTAGTTTGATTGGTGAACAAAAGTGTCTTGAGCAGAAAGAAATAGCTAATTGTTTTGAGGCAGAGTAAGTTATTGATGTGATGTGTTTATTGTGGAAGAAGTTGGAAGTAAATGTCATTCCAAAGACTATTGATTTTAGTGATTTTTGTATTACTCAGAGTAAGAGAAAGTGAACTGGGATGTTTTGCAAGAAAGAAAAGGAAAGACTATGTTTTAGTAGCACTGATGATGACCAGGAAATCCTTCATCCCATTGAAGGACAGTATGGAGATTATTGTTTAAGGAACTGGTTGTAGATAGTCTTGAAGTTGAGATGTCTGTACACTGTATGATCTATTGAATGAGCCAGACTAATGAAGTGTACTAGCATACTATCATCATGGTGGATAGGATTAATGATGATTGGGAGTAGGTCATTTATGTACAGCAGAAAGGAGTTGGATGATAAAAGAAAGGCCTGAGGCACTCCTCTGTTGGCAGAAAAGCTTAAAAAAGAAGAAACTATCCACATGACATGCAGTGAATGATTCAGTAATTCTTTTAAAGATTCATTTTACTTTTACTGTTGGTAAACATATCACTAACTATAGAGTACAATGTTTGTATCATAAAGGTATACCTTGAACCCTACACTTTACTGACACATGGTACATTTTGTATATCATTGTACATTCACCATACTGAATGCTACTTCAGGTCTACTTGAATATATTAAGAAAAAGTGGGGAAAATCACAACATTGATAGCTGTATCATTAAGTTTTTCTTAATTATCAACATTCATACAAACATATAAGAATTATTATTATTATTATTATTATTATTTCCCAAGACCTCGTGGAGTCAAAGACTCATCTGGGAGGTCCTTTTATCACACACAGCTCATCATACCGTGTCTTAAACACACTCAAACGACTTGCAGACATCACACTCTCAGGCAAGGCCTTCCAATCATTCACAACTCTGCATGAAAAAAATCTGCCTCTCGCTCCCCTACTCACACCCTCTTTATACAGTTTCCCAGGATGACCTCTGGTTCTCTCCTGATCTCCCACTATTCTCTCTAGAACTTCTCCACCATTGATCTTATAACAACCCATTACCAACTTGTAGGTCTCTATCATATCTTTCCTCTTCCTTCTCTCCACCAGACTCTGCAAATTACATCTTCTCAATCTTTCCTCATACTCAACATTCCAGAGGTCAGAAACTGCCTTAGTCAGTCGCCTTTCCTAAATTAAAGCATTTTTCAGCTGGGATGAAAACTTCCACATGACCTCCACTGAACATTCTTGGTATGTGTTTTGTTATGGGGACATAAGAACTTCATTTGACAGTTACTGCTAAAAAATACCAAAAAAAGCAGTTCTAACTATGAAACATATACTTAGTCATGAACATGTCATCTCCACTTATGTGCTTTTCTCTTCTGCATTTCTTTGACTCTTTATACTGCTAAATCAACTGGTTCTGAACTTTCTCAAATTTTTTTTTACTGAATGACTTATTTTTAAAGGTATTAACAACAGCGCATAATTTAATCAAAGATGTTTTATTAACTGCTTATATTTCGCTGAATTTCAACTCAGCCTCATCAGCGCACAACACACTTGTACATGCGATTGTGAGTGAGTGTGTGAAACAATACAATTGCAATGGACAAAAGATCTAAAGTCCTATTTTTTAGCACCCTCTAACAGAAAAAAAAAAACATAGCTATGTGGGAGTTTCTCTTAGGAGAACAGTCTCCCGAATTTTTGGCAAATTAATGCAACCATATTTGTTAAGGTTGGGAGAATTCTTCAAAGCCATTCCTGACTCAAAAAATAATCTTTCAGACCTGTAACGACTCCTAAGTAGCATATTCGTTTTCCTCCATCTTATCCTGTGTGAAGGAGCGTCCAGAGCGTGGTCTGCCAGTTCTGACTTGCCATAGTAACAGTAGCGAATGTATTTTTCATGTTCTTCCAAGTGGATGTTAACTGATCTTCCTGATTGCCCATAATAGGCCAAGTTACAATCACAGGGAACTTCATACACTTCTGGGTGTGCTAAAGGGCGAAGTTTATCCTTAGGTGAGTGGATCAGAGTTGCTAGTTTGACATGAGGTTTGAAAGTGGTGCGAAGGCCATGTTTCATCAATACTTTGGCAATCTTTTCTGATGTACTTCTGACAGCAGGAATAGAAATGGTCATGTTATGTTCATAGGTATTAGTGGAGGGCAGAGTAATGGACCTATGTAGTATTTTATCTATTTTGTAGGGATTATAGCTGTTAGCTAAGAACGTATGGTGCAGATATGTAGTATTTTATCTATTTTGTAGGGATTATAGCTGTTAGCTAAGAACGTATGGTGCAGATATTTGAATTGTGTGGTCAGAGCTGTATCGTTAGAACAGATGGCTCTGGCTCTGTATGTAAGTGTTTTTAAAATGCCATACTGTTGGACTCGGTGATGATGTGATTGTTTATGTAGGTATCTTCCTGTGTGTGTGTGTAGGCTTTCTGTAAATGGAAAAAGATAGTGATCCAGATAAAGGGTCAGGCCAGGATGGTAAGAAAAGCAAAAGCAGATTACGAAAGGAAATTGGCCATGCAGGCTAAAGAGAATCCCAAACGGTTTTTTCAATATGTTGCAAGTAAAAGGAAAAATGCTCATTGTAGACTGATCTTAAAAAATGCTGAGGGTAGGGAGGTAACCGAATCAGTCGATGTTGTGGAATTACTGAGCGAGCACTTTGCAAGAGTATATCATCCAGGTGGTGACTTTGCAGAAATGGAAGAACCAACAGCTTATACTGGAATTGTGATGAATGAAGTAGAGGTAACTAGTCTATTACAGAACCTCAATGTCAATACATCTGTGGGATTGGATGGTATACCAGCTCGTGTCGTACGTGAAGCGGCCAAAGAATTGTTAGTGCCCTTGACCATTTTGTTTAATTTGAGCCTTAGGACTGGGTCAGTCCCAAGGGGGTGGAAAGAGGGGAAAATAGTTCCACTGCACAAAGGTGGTTCCAAGGCTGCTGTTGAAAATTACCGGCCAATCAGCATAACAGGAATCATTATCAAGGTCTTAGAGAAAATAGTCAAGAGGAAAATACAAGATTGGATAGAAGAAAATGGGATACTGTATCAGGGACAGCATGGTTTTGTGAAGGGTAGGTCATGCCTCAGTAACTTGCTCATGTATTATAACACAGTGACGGCTGAACTGGATAAGGGTAATGGGTTTACAGTGATTCTACTGGACCTTGCTAAGGCCTTTGACAGGATACCACATGGAATTCTAATCAGTAAATTGCAGCATATGGGAATGGACATAGGGTTGGTGAGATGGATAGGAGGGTGGTTGAAGGAGAGATATCAGAAAGTGGTTTACTCAGGAGTAGAGTCCACAAGACGGCCTGTGACTAGTGGTGTGCCACAAGGATCTGTTCTTGGACCACTGCTGTTTAATTTGTTCATAAATGATATAGGAAAGGATCTGAGAGGAACAGTTCATTTGTTTGCTGATGATGCAAAGTTGGGTAGGGCAATAGTGAATGCAGATGACGTCAAAATATTTCAGGATGATTTGGATAGATTGGAGGTCTGGGCTAGGGAGAATGGATGTCAATTTAATGCGGCAAAATGTAAGGTTATGCATTTTGGGGTGAAAAGATTGGAGGCAGTTTACTGCATTGGTGGAACCGTGCTCCAGGAAATTTATGAGGCACGAGATTTAGGAGTGTTGGTGGATAAGGAATTGAAATTTAGGGGACACGTTGCAAAAGTGGCCAAATCAGCTCATCAAATCACTTGGTTGCTGAAGAATACGTTGATAAGCAGAGACAAGCAGGTTATTGTTCCTCTGTATCGAGCCTTGATAAGACCCCATATCGACTACTGTGCTCAGATTTGGTCACCTAGGTTTCTTCTTGATGGGGAGGAGGTGGAGAGGATCCAGAGGCGAGTGACCAAGATGATAGCAGGTCTGTGGAATGAACCTTATCAGAACAGGTTGAGGATTTGTGGGTTGCAAAAATTGGTTGATAGGCGGAGGAGGGGAGATATGATTGAGACATTCAAATTACTGAAGGGTTTCTATAAAATTAATTCAGAAGATATTTTTGAGAACAGGGCTGGTTGTGGGAGGACTAGGGGACATCCATGGAAACTGGGCAAAAGTGTGGTTAGTAAAGGTGTTAGAGCTGGGTTCTTTACTTTTAGAGTAGTGAATGAGTGGAATGCGCTCCCTGAGTCTGTGGTGGATGCTGTGACAGTGAATGAGTTTAAGGCGAGGTATGATAGATACTGTATGAATATCGAATAGTTGTGATGAATATCATTGGGGCCTCCCTCCATGAGTCTAATGACTCCCTGGAGTTGCCCGTAATAATAGTAATAATAATTGTAATAGTAATAAAGATAGCCAAAGTATGGAAACATGGCTTTCGCACCACTTTCAAACCTCATGTCAAACTAGCAACTCTGATCTGCTTGCCTAAGGATAAACTTCACCCTTTAGCATACTCAGGAGTGTATGAAGTTCCCTGTGACTGTGACTTGGCCTATTATGGGCAATCAGGAAGATCAGTTAACATCTGCTTGGAAGAACACTGAGAGAATTGCTGTATATATGCATAAAAAATGATAAAATTTGTAGACTGTTAGGGTGAATAACAAGAAGGAAATTATTCATGTGTGTGAGAAGTGTAATTAATAGGTTAGAGTTTTCAAACTAGTGTTGCCAGTAGTAATCAGCAGTCAGATGGAAGTGTTAGTAATGATAACAAAGAGAAGAGTGGAAGAGCTTAGGCAAGAACTAATGAAATCGAAGACTGAAATTAAGTGTCTGGAAAATGAGACTGAACATCTAAAGAAGAGGTTGGCTGATGTGAAGGTGGGGGAGGAGAAAAGATAATATGATTAATCAGTGAATAATTATATCATTGCATGAGATTCAATCGTTAGAGGTGTAGTGAATAAGAAAACAAAAGACATTGTCCTGATGGAAAATTGAAAGCAAATAACCGATGTTTTAAGGAAAAAAAAAAGCAGGAATCAGAATTTGTTGTAGTTGTGAAGATGAATGATTGGTGAAATAATGTCAATAGGGACTTGAGGAAGTTGTTGTGAGAGGTAAAGGAACTAATGTTTTTGGAAAAGTAGTTAATATGTGTTGCCCTGATATGATAATAATGAATTGCAAGATGGCTGATTTGTGGGAGGCAAAAGGTGTTCAGTTTGTAAATCTATCGATTGAATTTCAAGTGATGTTAGAATGGTTTAAGGTTAATGGATTTCATTTGATTGGGTTGTGTCTTGATATTTAGATAAACTATTGTTTATCTAAATATCCAAGTTTATCTAATTATCAGTGTTGAGAAGGAACAGAATCAAAGAGTTAACGTAGCTAATGGTCAAAGGGAATCTGTGAAGCAGAATAGCACAGAGAAGTAGGTTATAGAAGGACAGGAAAACAATGGATATAAAGTTGAAGATGTGATTATAATAGCAAAAAGTGATGCAGTGTAGTTAGGGATGAAATGGATATGAATGGCATCAGAGTCAACATCAGGGAAAAATGGTAGTGAGACTGGAGAGAGAGAGAGAGAGAGAGAGAGAGAAAGAGGTGTGATATAGCAGCTATATTATGGAGCGATGGTGTTTGCAGGATAGCCTTAAAAACAAATTGTTATGGTGTATCAGTGGCACACCAAGAGGGGATAAGTCTGGGCCCCTACCCCCCCCCCCCCCAAAAAAAAAAAAAGAAAAAGGAAAAAACACTTGAAAATTTTCCAAAAATCTTTTCCTAAATAAATTTTTTTTTTATTATTTATGTTGTGTCCTATCTTCTATTTCTATACTACTGATGAATTAGTGATCATTGCATATGCTCAGTCATAGGTCATATGCGATGCGTAGTGTGTATTCTCAAATCGTCTACTCAACTCAGCCCCTCTCCAAGATTAAATCCCCCAAGTGCGTTACTGTGGTGTATACTAATAAACAAGTATTAGAAATAAAGGAGAAGTGTTTGAATTGATTGAGCCAGTGAGCATAAACATAAATGGTATAGGTGAAATTTGGTTGTCAGACAATAATGTACTGTGAGGAATAGGAATGGCAAGATATACAATTTGCTGGAAGGATGAAAATAGGAGGAAAATACTGTAAATGATATGAGAGACAGTATCCACAAAGAGTGGAAGTAGAAAATAGTATTACATGTGAAGATTTCGAGTATGTCTGATGTTGAAATAACTGAATATATATTTTATAGGATACTACTATATGGCAAAGAATATAGAGTACCAATTGTGAAATGTTTACACAAATTGGTTGAGCATATAAAAATGAGGTCATCGTAATGGCAGACATTAATTACAGGAATGTAGATTAGTCAGAGAAGATAGTGTATGAACAATGACAGTGATTTTGTGGAATTTCTGATGGATAAATATCTTAAGTGGCATGTGATGGAAGCAACTCATTATCAGTGGTCCATGAATTCTTTCTCTGAGACTTTCTAATTACTTTCTCTGAAAGTAATTAGAATACTTGTGAGCTGGTTACTAGCCAGAGCACAAGGTGTCCAATGACACGGCTTCTGTCTCTGGCTGTTTGACCAGTTCATAAAACGAAATGAAATAGCAGAATAGGAAAGAGTCAACCCTAGCCCTTGAATACTATAATAGCACTGGGGGAAGGAGCAAGAAGAAAAGAAAGAAGGGGGGAGGACAAGTCTAATGTATATTATATGAAGTGAGGCATGGTCCGGCATCAGGTACCTCAGGTTTGCCACTCCCATACTCTTGAGGAACATACTTTAAAAAAAAAAAAAAAAAAAACTTTTTAAAAACAGTTTTTTTCGATATGATGTTTCTTCCCATTATATTACCCATTTAATGTTACATTTGCTGTTTAACATACTTTTACATATACAGTAGGGAACAAATTAATCCAAACACTCACATTTTAAAGAAAATATTAATTTCACAAGAAAATAAATATAAAAATTAAGCTTTACTTAATAATTTATATCTATTCCTAATAAGTTTATTAATTTGCTTAGGTATGGACCAGGGGCGGCTCATGCATAGGCACTGCAGAACTGCAGCTACCCCAATTTTTCTCAATATATAAATATATTTATTAATTATTTATATTTTCTTGTAATATTTAATTTTATCATCAACATCCTGTACAATTCTGTTATTTTGTATAAAGAATAATAAAAATCCATCTTCTAGCACTTAGGAGGGCAAAGGACGCTAGCAGCACTGTGTTTACTACAGTATCATATTGCTACATGTGCAAGCATATGCACGTCATAGTGAGATGCGAGCTATTAGCGTAATGCAGCACTTTTTTCATGAAACAAAACAAGAAGAATATATTCTATTTTTAAGTAATTTTGAATTATACCAAACTATAATTTTATCGATAATAAACAATATTTTTTCATGTTAAATTTTTTTTTTAAATTTTAACCATAATTTTGATATTTTATCCAAACACATATACACTGTACTTACAGTGTGTATGTATATTTCTAAAGTTGCAGCACCCCCAAGATTTCAAGATACGAGCTGCCACTGGTATGGACTCTACTAACATATAACACATTTTTCTTATTTCTGCATCTCGAAACCAAACTTTTATAATGGATTGTATTAAGTTATCCTTTGTATCACAATTTAGTTTTCTATGTCCTTTTCTTCACTTTGGCCCACAAAAATCGATGTCACTGATAAAAAAAAAAAAAGAAGAAGTATATTGTGCAATTTCTCTTGCCACTGACTACATGCTTTCTGCGCAAAATTGATGAATCAGTACACAAGTTATTTATCGACCTCAACTAGTCCTTTTTCTGTTCACTGTGCCTCCCTTCTGTAAAACAGCTCCTGAACTTAGGCTTGAAAATATCGAACAGCACCTCAATACTAACTATATACAAAACCTTTTTCTCCAAAATCTGAATACAGCAAGCTATGCTAGAACTAACTGATGATTAGCACCACAACGCAAATGCATCCTTGCCTGCTAATGAATTCCATGACACCTAATCACATCAATGGTACACCACTCGATCGAGGCCGAAAATAAAAATTCAACATCATTATTTTGAATTTTCTAACAGAAAATGGGAAATCACTAAAAGAAGATATCAACAAATTACCAGAAGAATGCAACATTAATTCTAGAGATGTTATCAGCTGCCATTGTTTTGGGCCCATAAATAAAAGAAAGGATGGCACTGAATAGGATTCCACAAGGATGGAAAGAATTCCACAGGTTGTAAAAGTGACTTATGACACACCAATAAGCACATCTAAATTAATAACAGCAATTAACAAGTTCAAGGACAAGTGTCCCAATCAAACATATGTGCTCGAAATGAAATAACATCGTCCAGATAGAACAAGGATGTCATCTTCAAACATAACTCGAACAAAAATGACAAAATAGAGAAAACAATTGGTTTATAGACTACAAACAAGATAAATTATTGCAAAAATCAAGTGATGCTAATAGTATCACCAAGGAGGCCAGTATGCAAGCACTGTATAGGAAATGTGCAAGAGACTCGTGGTCAAATATGCCCCACAGAACCTTGCATATCCAGTTCACTAACATCCATGGCCTCAAATCCAACTTAAGTGTCCACTACCATCTTCAGTCTACCAAACCCCACCTAATCATTTTGGCATAAACTCAAATCTCACCTCCCCAACACTATTCATCTCAACCTTTCAAATTACACATCCTTTAACTCTTTTCAATCGAAGGGTGGCATCTGCAGATATATTCTCTCTAAAATACCTTGCAAGACAGAACCCAACCTAGAATCGCCCAACTTTGACCCTCTTTGGTTGAAATTCCCCATTTAGTCAAATTCCCCTTTCTCACTCAATCAAATTCACTTGCTATCTCTATCACTCACCACTCTGAGAGTTTTTAATTTCCTATCCTTAAAAACTGATTTTCTCCAGTCCCACTTTCCCAATTGTGAACTCTTCCTCATAGGATGAGTTCACTAATGGTGAACAGCATAGACATTAAAATCACCCCTAGGAGGTTTTAATGTTTCAAGCCAGGGTTTGGACAGCAGGGTGTTTTCCACCAGTTTATCTGGGGTTTTTCATCCTGCAAGCAGGCAAACCAGCCCCGTGAACACACACGGACTACAGTCATAGAATACCTTTAGGAATAAGGAGTAACCAACCTATTTCATAGGAAATCGGTTCCGGATGCCTACATGGTAAAAAGTGTAGGTCTGCATGTGAGCATAACATAGGATAGGACTCAAACCTGAAATAGATGCATGAAACTATAAATGTTTCCAAAACAGACTTCAAAAGAGCAAAAAGCAGGAAACTTGCAACCTGTTCAAACTGCAGCTGAGCCTTTTGGTCTCTTGCCAAAGCAATTGGTCATAACTTTTGCCCAACTATTCCTACCCCTATCATACCCAGATGGCTCTATTGCATTATCACCCACAGAAAAAGCCAATCTCTTGGTTTCACACACTTTCAATGCATGCATAACTAACAATAGTAAATGCCTCCCCAACCATTCCAGATGACCAAAATGCAATGCCCCCGGTATTCTAATGCCAGAAAGATATCAGAAAAATATTGCCCAAATTAGACACAAAAAAGTCTCCTGGCACTGATGGCATTCCTTCAATTGTCCTGAAGATTTGTGCACCAGAACTCATTCCTATCCTATGTTGCCTATATATATTCTTTTAATCCACTGGTATCTATCCTGCAGCATGGAAATTGGCCTATGGGTTGCACATTCAGTCCATTTCCAAGAATGGCAACAAATCCTTGTCATGTAACTACCACCCTACTTAACTCACCTCAGTCCTGTCCAAGGTAATGAAGGAATACCATCAATTCCCAACTGCTCCCTCGAAGTCATCCAGCTAATAAATGATCACCAGAATGGATTCCATTGCTGCCGATCAACAGGAGATCTATTCAAATATATCACCTATTTGGACAAATTCCATGGAGAAGTTTGGTGAATCTCAATTGGTTGCACTTGATATCTCAAAAGCTTTCGATCGTGTCTGGCATAAAGGCTTACTAAGCAAACTTCCATCATTTGGTCTGTCTCAAGGCTTCTACAGTTGGATTGCCAGCTTTCTGTCTGCACACATACCATGTGTGGTGGTAGATGGTTCCTTATTCTCTCACCATTCAACTAATGGTAGGGCTCCACAAGGTTCTCTCACCAAACCCCTTCTTTCTATATATTATTATTGACCTATTTTAGTTGACTTCCAACCTAATACACAGTTTTGCAGATGACAGCACATTGCACTCCTCCCTTTCATTTGATAAACCTTACTTTCACAAATCACCTGAACCTGCAGAGGGGGGGGGGGTGTTCAGATAACTGTGTCAATTTCAATAAGACCCAATTCTGTCTTATTTCTTACAATTCTGGAAGAAAATAGTTCTTTTGGAACTATTTTTTGGGTTATTTTTGACAACATTCAAATTTCAGACAAGATGACATTTCTCTTGGAATTATCCTGACATTATGCCTCTCCTGGCATAAACACTTCACAACCATTGCATCCTCAGCTTCTGAAAAATTAGGATTTCTCTATTAGGACTTCTCTTAGGACTTCACCTCTGAACAGTTGTTAACCTTATAAAATTCACAAATTCACTCTGCTTTCAATATGCTTTCACATTTGGAGTGGGACACCTAAGAGCTCTCTCACCATTCTTGACTCAATACAGAGGAGAGCAATTAGATTGATTAATGACCTATCTCTTACCAACTCACTTCTCCCATTTTCACATAGATGTTTGGTTTCTGCAATATGTGTATTCTATAAATATTTCCATGGGAAATGTTCATCTGAAATAGCATCCATAATTCTCCCACTTAGTACTAAGCCCATTGGTACAGTTCAGCTGCTGCTGAACTTCCCTCACAGTGCACCTTGAAACCCACAGATCCAGTTTCTTTTCCTCCTCCTTCATCCCTGCTACTGCTGTGTTGTGGAACATTCTTCCCCTTGGTGTGTTCCCAAGGAATACAATATATCGGTCAACCTATAGTGCAGTAATGTACTATAGGTTGATCAAACCAACCTCTCATGTATGAGCTCAACATAAAAAAATGTCAGGAGAGTTTCCTGGGCACTGAAGTAATTGAGTGTTGTGAATTTTGAGGAACTCTTTCTTTGAAGTGTGGAATAGAGAAGAAATCCCCTTGGAAGATGAGTTCATCTTTCTGGATCTGTGGAATCATTTTTTTCTCCAGTATTTTTAGGTATTGGTCACTTTTCATCATACCATCAACACATGTGATCCTGGACCATCATGTGTAAAACTAACCCCAGAATATCTTTTTAGCTCTGTGTTTAGGAGCTTGTTGAAGGTAGGTAGGAAAATTCTTCTCAGCTGCTAATTTGCAAACACTAGGACAAAGAAGTGGCTATCATCTAAGAAAATTCAACCTTCCACTTCTCAATAGTGCACTTTTTACATAAAAGTGTACAAAGGGGTTCCACTACGTAAAAGTGCACAAAGTACACTTTTACATAGTGGAGCCTCTTTTCTGCATAGTCTCTGTCAACAGTTGTTTCAATTTTGGTCTACAAGTCTGCTTCCAACAATTTTCGATTGATTGACATATATTAGAAACATTAATCCCACTAGCTGCCATGTCTCTATCTAAATCCACAGCAGACAATCTTGGGTTCATTGATTAATTTTGCTTTTCCTAATTAGTAAATGATTGTAATTTGTAAATGATTTCCTAAATAGTAAATAATTAGTAAATGAAAGAGAGGTATGAACAGCAGTTAGCTTATGATGCCAAAAAGAATCCTAAGGAATTCTTATGGAAGGATAACATTGACTGGAGAAATGGTATAAAGACAGCTGTTGCAGAAGGTGTGGTGGATATATTTAATGAGCAATTCATAAAGGTCTTTCAATCTTGTGAATGTGACTTCATGGAGAGAGTTAGAGCAGTTGATGATGGGGAAGAGCGACTGACTGTAAGTAAGCAAGAGGTGTATGGGGAGTAGAGCAAACTAGATGTAAATAAAGCTGTGGGAGCTGATAATATATCACCACGTATTCTGAAGGGATGTGCCAGGGAGTTGATGCTGGCCTCGACATATTTCTTTTAATATGAGTCTTGCATTCGCTCAAGTTCCTAAGGAGTGGAAGGAGGGCAAGATTGTCCCACTTCATAAAGGAGGTGATAGAACTCAAGCATAAAACTATAGGCCTATCTTGTGTCAGGTGTAGTATTTAAGTTGTTGGAGAAGCTTGTGAGAACTAGGATCCAGAATTGGTTTGACAACAATGGTAATAAGGAAGTAGATTACTAAAACATGACCACCCTTTAGTAAATCCATGCTGTCCATCAAAGAGGACACCATGGATTTAGTAAAGGGTGGTTGTGTTTTAGTAACCTACTTACTTATTACAATAAATTGACTACTTGTATGGACATAGGAGAAGGTTACACAGTAATACACTTAGATTTTGCAAAGACTCTTGATAGATTACCACATGATAACTTGATAGTCAAACTAGAGCAGATGAAGTTGGATATTAGATCAGGGCATTGGATTGGAAACTGGCTATCTGATAGGTATCAGCAAGTTGTGAATGGGGGAGCGATATTCAGGAAAAGGAAAGTTACTAGTGACGTGCCTCAGGGATCTGTTTTAGGGCCATTGCTGTTTAACTTGTATATTAATGATATAGGTGAAGATTTGGATGGAGATATTCAGTTCTTTGCAGATGATACAAAGCTAGGATGAACCATGCAGAGTGGAGAGGATGTTGTGGCCGTACAAGAAGACTTGAATAAATTGAGTGATTGGACACGTGAATGGAGATGTGAGTTCAATGTTGCAATATGTAAGGTTTTAACATTTGGAAAACAAAAATCGGATGCAGAATTTATGCTTGGTGAGGATATATTGTTGGATGGGGAGGAAATAAGAGTTCTGGAGGTGATGGGGAATAAGGATCTGGAAATGTTGCAGAGGACACTGACTTGTTGATGTAGGGAGATTCTTGTTCCATTGTATAAGGCTTTGATTAGGCCACACATGGACTATTTTGCCCAGATTTGGTCACCTGCTTTTCAGAAGGATGAAGAGATGTTGGAGAGGATCCAGAGGTGACCTCTGGAATGTCTAGTAAGAGGAAAGACTGAGAAGAAGCAACTTGTAGAGCATCTGGTGGAGGTGGATGGGAGATATGATAGAGGCCTACAAGTTATTAAGGGGCTGTTATAGGATCAGTGCTGGAGAGTTTCTACAGAAAATAGTGGGAGATCAGGAGAAAACCAGAGGTCATCCCTGGAAGCTGTATAAGGAGGGTGTGAACCAGTGGTGCACCAAGGGAAGGGGCCAAGGGTCCCTGGGTCCCCCCCCCCAAAAAAGAAAAAGGAAATAAACACTAGAAATATTTCCAAAAATCTTTTCCTAATTAAAATTTATTTTTTTAAATTTATGTTGTGTCTTCTATTTCTATACTATTTGTCATGTATTGGTGATCACTGCAGATGCTGAGTCATAGGTCATATGCAATGCGTAGTGTGTATTCGTAAATCGTCTACTCAACTCGACCCCCCTCCCCAAGATTAAATCTTGAGTGTTCGGGCCCCCTCCAAGTTTAAATCCTGAGTGCGCCACTGGTGTTAGCATGGGAGTGAGAGGCAGGTTTTTTTCATGCACAGTGTTGTGAATGATTGGAATGCCTTGCCTGAGAGTGTGGGGTCTGCAGAGGATTTGAGTGTGTTTAAAGTACGGTATGATGAGTTGATAAAAGTACTTCCTAGATGAGTCTTTGACTGCATGAGGTCTTGGGTAATAATAATAAGTGTAGCTTTATTTTTTTGCTTACGTTTTCCTTTTCTGTCAGGAGAAAAGATACCTGTCTCCCTAAAATTCTTTAAAAATCACATTAACGAGTAGCGCACTCAGGATTTAATCTTATAGGGGCCGAGCACTCAAGATTTAATCTTTAGGGGGGGGAGCCAATTTGAGTAGACGATTTGAGAATGCACACTACATTGCATATGACCGATGACTGAGCATCTGCAGAGGTTGCCAATATATGATACCAGTGATCTCCTCTGTCCCGGTTCTGGCAAATGAAGTAGCACTCGGTCTGCAAGAGTACTACTTTGTTCGCCTTGCATTCAAAACTGCCGGGATTCCCGTTAGCTATAGGGTATTCCCACCTCATGGCCCGCTAATTCATAAGTAGCATAGAAATAGAAGGTACAACATAAATTTAAAAAAAAATGAATTTAATTAGGAAAAGATTTTTGGAAATTTTTATAGTATTATTTCCGTTTTCTTTTGGGTGGGAGGGGGGTGCATAGCCCCCTTGGCCCCATCCCTGAGTGCGCCACTGACATTAACAGTACCCAAACCAAAACTATAGTCATTGGCAATTTGTCTTTGAGTCATGGATGTATGCTGAGAAAGAGGAGATATTTTTGAATGCTTTCTTGGAGATGTATCCAATTTAGAGCTGCACAAAATGAATAGAACACTATGAATGTTATCTTGTTTACACTATTAAAACACACAACACTATTAATAAACATCGTAGATATACTAAAAAGACACAACACTCAACCAAAATAGTGAACTAAAACCAAAACCGAAACTAGTAAGCTGAAACCAAAACCAAAATTATTCTAAACTGAAATAAAAACAAAACCAAAATCTTGATGAAAATTCAGCTTATTCAAATTAATTTCCTCACTACTGTATGTACATACCCAGCATTAAGGAAAAAAACAAAAACTTGATTAAATTCAGTTGACTGCACAGGAGCACTACTGAAGGATTGCTGTTTGAAAGATTGAATAAACGGTAGATTACTGTACGTGCAAAATATACTCAAAATGAACATATTTTGCACATGTTGCAGCAAATAAAATCCTATCGACTGAATTTGCCTATACGTGTTGAAATTCTATACCATGAAAATCCAATCAACATGAATTTGCCTATATCAAAAGATTGTTTGATTGTTTCTATATGATGAATATTTTTTGCAAATTTTTTTCTGTGACTGAACTCGCCTTTTCTTGCATGAAAAAGGAAACAGCTTTTCCATGTATTCAACAAATACAGATAAATAGTAGAGTTTACCTTTGGATGTTTCCATTAATTGCCATTTTTTCACTTATAATTGTATCAGACCTTACAAGTCAGTTTGATTCATATGTATATAGTTCATGAAATCAACTGCTTTAATGATGAATTGATTTTCAATGGAAAGGATCTGTTTAAATATTCATTAGTATAGCATTGTTTTAAATCCATTTTTGATATTATCCCATGTACAATTCAAAACTAATTGAAAAGGTCTTCTAGTAATGGTTCTTTCAAAATATTGATATTTTTAGGGACATATCATATTCTTGGGAAATAACATCAAAAGAAGTAATTCGTGAGGTAAGAATCATTTTATTTCATTTATTCCTGGTAATGCAATGAACATTTATTTTATATATAAAATGTACAAATTAGTGAGCAGGCATATATGCAGTGTTGCAGTAAATAATCAGACAACTTTATTTTTCTTGGATATTATGCAAAAATCAACACTGCATTATACAGAGAGGAAAAAGGTACAAGATGCCCATTTTGGAAATGCAGTTGCATAATTACTGGAAATGGGGAATACAGGAATTATTATTTGTAGTCTTCTATAATAACCATCACTCAGTTCATGCTACTGCAGAACAATTAAAGCATTCTGATATAATGATGATAACATTAAAAAATGGATATAGCAGGACAGTGAAATTAATGTAATATAACAGTCTGGAAGATAACAAATTGAAGGAAAGTGACAAGTGTGTGTGTGCCAAAAAAAAGGATTATGTATGGGCATCAGTAGACTTTCTCAAAAGGAGTTCAGTGTGTTCACACCAATAGATTTTTATCTCAAGACGATTATGCAGTGAACACTATATTTTTGGTTTCTGTGGAAGCACTACCGTGCACAAGCCATCTGTTACCCTAAAATTTCTTGAGTTAAATGTTTGCAAAGAATGCCATGATTTCAGAGTGGACTATTAGAAAGATGTGGTGTCACATCCAGAATCATAATAAACATTGTTCACATCACATGGACAGCTTCGTTTTATGGTAGCTGTAAAGAAAGCATTTTTCACCATTATATTCTGATATAGTAATGATACTGGCAAAAGGTTTATAGTGTAGATGTCGGTATTTCTAGCAAAATGAGTTCCAAATATTACATTACCAGGACAAACATTTTTATATAATAGTGCAGATGTGTTAGCCCTGCAAGAGGATTTGAATAAGCTAGATAGATGGGTAAATGAATGGGGATGTCGGTTTAATGCAGCAAAATATAAGGTCTTGAGGTTTGGGAAACATTGATGGGATGCTGCATACTCTATGGGAGGAGTTATACTGGAGGAAGTTGGGGAGACAAGAGATCTAGGGTTGATGATTGATAGAAACCTGAAGTTTAGGGGACATATTTCAAAAGTGGTGAAGGTAACACAGAGGATTGCTGCAATAATGAGAAGGACACTGACCTACAGAGATAAAAGGGTTATCATTCCGTTGTATAAGATTCTGATCAGACCACACATAGACTATTGTTCTCGGATTTGGTCCCCAGGATTTGAAGGGGATAAATTAACTGTGGAAAAGATGCAAAGACAGATGACAAAGATGGTCTCAGGACTGTACAAGGATAGTTATGAAAATCGGCTGAGGGAATGTGGACTGCAGAGTTTGGTGGATAGAAGAAGGAGAGGTGATATGATTGAGACTTTTAAACTGTTGAGAGGTGGTTACAGGGTTGACACTGAGGAGTTCTTTTGCTTGGTTGAACAGCAGGAAGGAGTGATGACAAGAAGCCATCCCTAGAAGATACGAAAGGAAACCGTGAGCAGGAGCGTGAGGAGTGTTTTCTTTGCATGGAGGGTGGTTGAACCATGGGATGCATTGCCTGATAGAGTGGTGAGAGCAAGAATGGTCAATGAGTTTAAGGAGTGGTATGATAGACTTTGTGTTTCTTAGGAAGGACTTCCCACGATGAGTCTTTTGGCTCCATGGAGACCTTGATGATAATAATAATAATATATGATTCCCATTCCAAAAAGTTTATATCCATTTGTAAGTGGGATCATTAGTACTATTATAGTTCACCCACCAATTAGAGAACCCTTGACACTTCTGCGCATGTCAGAAAAAGGAGAATCCATTCCGATAATAGGGTAATCAATCCGTCTTCTGGGATGAGCTTGTTTATTATTACAGGTCGGAAAATTTAGCTTTTCTTTTACGAACATTGCTGTTTTTAAAGGTAACTATTTTGCTTGTATAACAGTTGGAAAAATGTATGTAGAGTATTAACAAAATTAAAAAAGGTATAGCATAAAACAAAAATTTAACTAAATTTATTTTTAAGAAAGTTTTCTATAAAATAAAAATAATTATCCAGAAAAAAAAATTTTTTTCAAATGAGCTTAGATATTCTAAACTTACAGTTGAAATAACTGAGACACTTTAATGTCCTAAACCAATTATTTATTTATGACTTGTTATGACTCTCTTAACAAATCCATGCAAAAAAAATGTTGGAAAAAAATATCATTATCAAATCCTTTTAATCTTCAGAGTCATCTGAATCGGTATCCAAATCAATATCACTTTCACTTAAACTGATCACCAAAGGTTCACATAATTCTTTGATAATTCCGTCTCTGTCCCAATACATATTTTCTAATGAGGTGACATGACAGCAATATTTTCCCCAGTTTTGAACTGTAATACTTTCAATTGCCTGTGCTGAAAGCTTAAAAAGTTTCGACATGTCAGTATATCTCCAGTTACATTGCGATGGCGAATGAAACTTTTCACTTCTACCCAAACATACTCAAGAGCATTAATATAGCAATGATATGGTGGCAGGCTCAAAGCTAGAAATCCATACTCTTTGAGCATCATTTCAAATTTAAATAGTTTAGTTGTGGGCGAGTTTCTTTTGACCAAATTAAGCAATTCAATTTTTCGCATCTGGGGAATGAGTTATTTGCAGAGAGCCAATCCATAAGAACTTGCTTCTTGTTACACCAATTTGGAACTTTATTTAATTGAATAGAGTGATATGAAGCATTACCAATTATAACAACAGCATTTTAGGAAGGTTTGCGATCAGTTTTTCTTCTGCCCGCTTTTCGAAGATCGTAGAATTCATTTGCCCATGGTAATCTCCAGTAGTTGAATTGGCTTTGTATTGTAAGTTTCATTTCGGTAAAAAAACATTTCTCCACCCACACACAAAATTATTATGCACCGCGAGCATTTCCAGTTTTAGCACTCCACATTCTTCTTTAGATTCCCAACATTTTCAATAAGTTAAATTACTATCAATCCAAGTTTCATCTAGATACACAATTGGTCTTTTCTTCTCCCTTAAACTTCTTATTGCTCTCAAATACTGCATTCTAGATAAAACAGTGTCACTTCGCTCCATGATAAGTTTCCTTTTATTCTGGGACTTTTTAAAACAAAATCCGATTTCATGAAGTATTTTCCTTAAAGGTTCTCTTTCCCAAAGAAAATTAATTTTTTCTTTAAGCACAGGAATCAATTTCGGAACAGTTGGCACTCTTTTCTCGACCACGTAAAATTCGTGAATAGTTCTTATAACATCTACATCAAAATCATTCAAAGCTATGGTTTTGATGGGTTTTCTTTCTCTGGCTCTTTTTAGGAGATTTAAATTTTGGCTTACCTTCACCTTTTGATTCCCTATGATTTATTTTAACAGTCGACCTCGATACGCCCGCACTTGCACGTTTTATGACTTGAGAAAGGGGAACAAGGAAACGATTCTTTTTCACAGAATGTCAGCACATTATTCAATATTCTTTTGCAAGAGCTACTGAAACGTTTAACAACAGAACTTGTTGACTGTACTGGATCTATTATACAAATTAATTATAAAAAAATAATGCAAAAAAGCGACAAAAAAAATCAAGCTAGTACTAGTACAGTGACAGACAAGAAAGGACGTGATTTCCCATGTTGGCGACCAATTCCTACATCCTTCATTTCTTTCTCCACTTCACCATGAATTGACTATTCTTGGCAAAATGCCAAGCAGAGACCTACAAACAGTGAGCGAACTATACTAAAACATTAGTACAATATGCAGGTTAGGAAATTCAATAACTTTGCTTTTATTTCTTTAATATATTTTTACATAATGCAGAAATCCTGATCTAGAAACCAATCTTAGAGACTCGCCAATTATTTAGTGTTCACTAATAGAGACTCTGGTATTCTCGTTCACATCAGATCTTCTAGCAATAACTATCTTTAGATGCAGGCCATAGAAACGTTTAGCGAAACCAAAGTGCTCACTCCTGTTATTTCCAAGGCATTTGATTGAGTCTAGCATCAACCTTCTTACCAAGCTATCATTTTTCATTATTATAAGGTTATCTCCATAGAATCAGAAGACTCATCTTCAGAGACATACACTAACCTTTATGCACAGATTACCTATCATACCTCTCCTTAAACTCATTCACCATCAGAGCACTCACAACTAATTCTGGCAATCCATTCCACTCATTCATCACTCTCCAAGCAAAAAGTCTAGACTGCTCACCCTCAATAATCACACTCTTACACAACTTTCAGGGGTGACCTTTAGTTCTGCATATTGAAAATTTTTCTTTGTGTGTTAATCTTATAGAATCCTTTATAAGTGTCTATAATGTCACCTATTTTCAACCTATCAACTATTCATTTCAGACAAATTATGGAGACTACAACTGTGTTAGAAATAATTCCTTTAATTTCCCAACGTTTTGACATTCATATGAAGGTCATCATTTGGAGTATATATATATATATATACACACACACACACACACACACACACATACACAGAGACAAGCTATATTACATTTCAAATAGTATGCCAAAGAGACAATGATTTGATCAACATATATATATATATATAATACAATAAAATAGGGGGAGAAATGCTTAGCCCATCAATGGTATGAATGTGTGCAATAGGTTTATAAATAAACCTTCATGAATGGGAGACATAAAAAAATGCCTTTATACAATAAAAAAGCAGTATATACCTTTTTCTCATCAACTGCTCTTGTTACTTTGTTATCAAAGGAAATTAGATTACTAAAACAAGAGTGCCTCTTAATAAATGTATGCTGACCTTCACTGATAACATTGCCCTCATCTGCCCAATGCTTATATCTGTGATATCCACTAAATTTTTACACAAAATTTACTTCTCCTATAAATAACCATCATTCATCAACTTTGTTTATTTAAAAATTATTTAGAGATTTAATTATTTTTATTTAAGATTAAGTAATTTAAGAATTTTAAGTAATGTAAACAAGTGAAACAACACTGAAACAACATTTTTTTTATCATAAGAACAAAATAAAATCTTGCTACCATATGTCATGATAATGATATGTTTTCTTCTTTTTGGTGTTGTCCACGATGTAAAAAAAAAATCAGTTATTTTAAGAATATATTAATTTAATCACATAACCAACATAGACTGTGCTTAGGTAATCAACAAATGGAAATAAATACAAGTTGCTGCATGTTCGAGTTAGAGTTATAAATTTTACTAACTAGTAACTGGCTTGTGTGCACCTTGTCTTTTTCCATAAACATTGAATAGTTAGAGTGGAATAGAGTTTCGCACAACATGTATCATATTATATGAGTTCGTGAGTTGGGAATTCATCAAGTGGAGTCATTCAAGTGAAATTATTTCTAGGAATGGATGTATTTTTGGTAATGTCATTAGAATGCAAGCAGTGTTTTGCATTGAATTTTAACACAGTTTTAATAAAGTGTGTTCTTGAAAATTACTATCAAGATCCATGTTATGGACACTGATGCTGTATATGATCACTCACTAATTTCTCCAGAAGAAATACAAACTGGTCTAGTTTCATACTTTCATTCTCCACCACCCTTATGCAATGGGACCAGACTATCCTAGCCCTCCTTGGGTACCTTTCTCATAGACTTTCACTGAAAAGTCAAGTTAAAGGAGTTATTTACTTAGCACTCTCTAAAACACATGGTGGAATCCCATCCAGTCTCACTGCTTTGTCGACATCCAAAAAACTTAGCATTTTTAACACATGCTCTCTCTCTTCTTGCACTTTCCCATCTCTCTCTCTAGTAATAAAACCTTCTTTTCCAGGATGAACTATCCCAATAAAGTGATCACTAAACAAATCCATTATGTCTGACAATGTTATGCTTCAACAATTGTTTCTCCTCCCACTGGCCAAATAATGAAAGCAGTCCTTCAGATTTTCCTTAGTCTCAAGACTAATCACTTCTCATATTCATGTTTTGCCTTTCCAATTCTAGTCACTTTCCTGGTCAGAGTCTTATATTCCTCATGCAACCAACCATTCTGTCCTTATACTTTTGCAAAACCTCCTTTACACTTGCAGTTTGTGTTTCCTATTGTTAGTGACTCACTTTACACCAAATCTTGTTCTCTTTTCACTCAAGATATTGCTACTGCTGTTAATAAACATTCCTTCAATAGTTCCCATGCTCTGGTGATATCTCGTTCTTCTAATTCTTCCACCCATGAAACTACTCCATGCTAATTTCTAAGATTATTATCCCTCTGTGGGCATGGATGTTTGTGATTGTCTTTGAAAATACTAGTGATGGTGGTGGGAGGTAGATGGCATTGGTTTAGTTGTAGTTCATTGTAGTAGTAGGATTGAGTGGTGGAGACAGAGAGTTGTACCGAGGTGCCCTCCCTTATTATTGTTATAATCACCCACCTTATAATTCCACATAAATTCCTTTCTTCTTGACACTTCCATATGATACTCATTTCCCAAGTCAAGACTAAATAGTCACTCTCTCCAAAAGGGGAGTGGGATGACATTTCAGTCATAATCAGGTCCTTTGATGACAGGACCAAATCCAAAGCTCTTCAGCCTCTTGTTTTTTCTACAAGATGTTGCCTGAGGCATTTGTCCTTTAAGAATTCAAGAAATTCCATTCCCTTACTGCTGCATGCTGTTTCCTCCTCCCAATTTTTGATGTGTTTTCAAATCTCCCATAATGATGCACATTTTCCATTTGCCAAACTCAACTACCTTACCATTTCTTGCATTCTCAAACTCTGTATTCTTTGGCCTATAGCAGCATCTGGCTAAATATCCTGTCCTGCCCACCCCACCTAAAACCATATACTCACAAAACCATTAGTGTCATTTTCCTCCAAATCCTCTGCTCTGAGAGGACATTACTTATCATAAGTGATACTCCATCACCATATTTGCCTTCCCCATCTTGCCAAAATATACTGTCCACTTATATCATCTTCCTCCAACTATTCTTCACGGATCCCAATAATCTTCGGACTGGCTGAGGCTATCAATGCAACTAATTCATCTCCTTTACTCCTGATACTTCTGGCATATGTATAAAGAAATATCAATGAATTGTCAACATAACACCATACATTGCCCCATGTCCTGAGTGTCTATCCCGACAAGAGGACAATCATGCTTCCATCCACCCTGACAACTCTAATTGCTCTGCACTAATATTCTCATTTGCCAGATAACAGCATTCCATACAGATGCCTAAGTATCCTTCTTCTTCGTTTAAATGCAATCCATCCCTTGCATTCAGCTCTTGTCTATCCTCAAATGCACTCTAAGCATGCACATAATCCAGGCCTCTCTCTTTTGACACATTCTTGCTATTGTGCCATTTATTACTGATGATCTTCTCCTCATCTCTGCACTATCAGGTAACACACTTAGTATCTTCCCTCTCACACTCTTCAGCCATACAATTTCAAGCATATACCTCATATCTCTCACTACCCGATTCACACTACCACTTGGGTCATTTGTACCCACTGTCACAATCATTCAGTCCACTCTTTCACCTTGCTTAATTTTCATGATCACACTCTCGCTATCATTCCTCCATAAATCACATCTCTTGCTGTTCCATTCATTTCTTTCTCACCTGCATCTCTCTCTCTCTCTCTCTCTCTCTCTCTCTCCCTCCCTCCCTCCCTCCCTCCCTCCTCCCTTGCATTCAAACTTACCTGCCTTTGTCATCTCTCCATCCCTAACTCCTGCACTGTTTTGCCTTCCTCTCAATCCCTAGTATTCCTTCTCTCTCTCTCGCTCTCTCTCTATCATTCCCATAACTGTGTATCTTTTACTTCCTCTCTTGTTTTTTTCACATCATTTAGTATTTTGAGTCTCTTATGCTCTTCTTTCATGCTTCTGAAACAAGATCATGAAAATCTCTCTGGCCATAAGTTTGTCATCTTCTTTCTTTCTCTCTCTCTCTCTCTCTCTCCAAGCAACCTACTCTTACTCAGTATTCACCTGCCAACCATTACCATCCTCTAAATCTATTACATTCATTTCTGCATGACAGTCATCTTCCTTACCCTCAATCACACCACTTATCTCTCTACGAACATTCACTCATTATATTCTCTCTATTTATTATTTTATTTATTTTTATTTTTTGCAGCTCTCGCTTTATATCTCTACTCATCCACTTAACCACCCGACCAGCCAAGACGTATATATACATCCAGGTTACCATGGATGCAAAGTGCATATTAAAATTGTAATACCGTTGTTATTACATTGAAATATATGATGGATACGAAGTGTAGAGGATTGATGTATTTTATCCATATTGATGGTGACATGGATAATCCCCGCTTGGTTTATCCTACTAAATGTGAATATGTAGTCTAATACTGCTTCTCTAAAAATATTCCTGACCAGAACCCATGCACTAACATTCTTTTCTTGAAGCTTCTCACGTGATGGCACTGCTCAAATAGCCCTCCTGAGTCTGTTATAATTACCAGCTTTATAGTTCAACATAAACCCTTTCTTGACAGAGAATTCCACATGTTTAGCCACCTCCTAGGACATGACTGCATGGTCCCCCCCCCCGATTTGGAGTCAGAGTATCTACTTTGGTTGTGGATAAATCTCCTGATAATGCTATTACCAAATCCAGCACTCTCAAACCCCTGGTCCCCTCCATGGTATGCTGCTTCAGGTAATTATCCCTTATGGCTGTATACATTCCACTTCCATCTTCCCATTTCCCCTTTTCCTCCCTCCAGTCTTGTCCCCATAGTTGAAGTTTCCTATAATATTTGCTCAGCCTGCACTCATTGTTCTAATCTGCTGAATCATGGCATCCCACATCTACCTGTGGATCCCCTGGTCTATAGTAGCAATCAACAATATATTTTCCCCTATTAACTTCTATCTCACACCAAGAGCCACAAATGAACCCTCTCCCTGACTTAAAATTCTCTTTAACTTCTAATTTTGTTGGTTGAAGTTCTTCAGCTAACATCAGCAATATTCCACCTTTTGTCATGTTCCCTCTATCCTCAACTGAAAATACAATATTCTTCACCTTCTATACCTGTAACTGTTGGAAGTTTTTCCACTTGGCTATACAATAAATTAAAGATACCAAGAAATTATATACTTGGTTTAATCCTTTATCCAAGTGTAAGCAAACAACTTTGTGCCTGAAGTATTTTCAGGACTGGGGCAACTTATATATAGAAGCTGCATTGCCTGGACTGCATGACCCGGTCCTGAAAATACATCAGGTGCAAACTTGTTTGCATACACTTGGATAAAGGATTAAACCAAGTATATAATTTCTTGGTATCTTTAATTTATAGTATAACCAAGTTGAAAAACTTCCAACTATCTCTAATCCAGAGTATTTTAATAATAAGGTGTGACACCTTTTGTCTACTTGTATAACAAATTATGACTTCTGCATTACTTCAACCTTAGTAGTAGTAGTGTTGAAGCAAGGGAGCATTGTCATGAGCATGAGTTGATGGCAGAGTAAGATCAACACCCAGAGGTGATCTCACTGAAGAAAGGTCGACACCATTTGGTAGTTTGATTCCGGGGAGCAGAGTTTTTGCTCCCTTGAGGTTTTTACCTTAGGGAGCTTTGAGGATCCAGGGATTCGGATCCGTTGGGGTGGCCTGTATTAGGGCTTTCTTGGCTGATGTTTTTCTTCAAAATGAGCAGTTCTGTTCGGTGGTAGGGGAGCCTGTCACTGAGCAGAGCCATCGCTGAGTTAAATGATCACTCAGGTTGTTCAAAACTTTGTGTGTTCTGAATGATCATATGAGTTTTTGGAGAGGTAACCCCCACACTTAAACAGGGAAACCGGTCTGGGTAGTGGCCCTTCCCATAATCCATACTTTCATGCATAACTGTAAGGATATGTGCTTTGCATTATGGGATACGAGTCATCACCTTCTATATAAGAGTTGTCCCAGTCCTGAAAATACTTCAGGAGCAAACTTGTTTGTTTACACTTGGATAAAGGATTAAAACAAGTATATAATTTCTTGGTTTTTAATTTATACCTGTAACTATATCATTATTTGTCAGTTTATAGGCATCAGGTCTCACTGATGGCTATAACCTTCAGCCAAGTCGAGCTAACAATGTCAAAAACTCCTCTCCTTTATTTCTAATACTTCTGACATTGTGTACATATATTTCAACACCCCATTGATCCACAGTTACCGTTGTGCAACGTCATTCCCAACCCATTTGGATTTGAAAACCACGAAACTGAATTTAGCAATGTGTAATCATTTCTGTACACAGATTTATTTATCTCAGGGGTGGCCGAATCCATACTCAATTCTTCCACCCCATCATATGTCTAGTTTCTCTAATTTTTCACTTCCAACCTCTTACCAGCACTCTCTCTCCAAGCATCTAACAACAACCATTCAAATGCAGTCCATCAGGTATATACAAGTCTTTTTATCCATCAAGTTTATTCCATAAGTTTATAAACTGTATACTATTCCTCCTACCAATCTACTCATTAACTCATTCACATTCACGGCCCTTCTTAGTTCAGCTCTGTCATAGTGAGGCAATAGATTCACAATTTTTATTAATTCTTCTTTTTTGCTTCTATCAGCAACTCTTTCAATCTTTGCTCATTCCATGTGATAGATGCTGTTTAATCACACTATTTCACTCCTTACTTTTGCCTCATCATCCAGATTCTAATCACCCACTTCTAAACTCAGTGAACAAGGAAGCCTTGTTCTCCATTGACCTCATACTTATCAGTGCCATGAAAACAGCTTTCTGTAAAATACTGCATAGTAAATTTGAGAAAACAACAAAACACACTAAACTTTATGATCTAAAGTAGGTAAAATACTACCAAAAATAATTATTAATATTATTAATATTCATTAAAATAAAAGACTTATCTGTAAGCTGCAGGTATGCAGCACTGCATCTAATTCCATTTGTGAATGGAAGAATTGTTAGCTTCCTTTGAGATTGTTCACTGCATGTCATGATGGTTGGTTTCCTCTCATGAGGTTTTGTAATAAAGACTCGTCTATCTCAGGGGTCTGTGCTTTCATCCATTCTCTTCCTGTTATACATCAATGTTCTTCCTCTCTCTTTCTGGCATCCAATCCTATTTGTAGCTTTGCTGATGGCATATCCACTCCTCTTTTTATTTTCAAAATCTTGTAGTACTTATGCAATTAATGCTTCAAGATTTTCTATAACCATTGTCTTAAACACTGATCTCCTTGCTATGCTCAAATGGAGTGAGGATACCTTTCTGAGTGTTTCAATACCACCATTAATTCTGTCCTTTTTCCCAGAGTAAGGTCATGCTTTGCTTTCTATCACTTTGGTAATATTCTGTTCATGAACAGATCAGTTTTCTCTTATTGGTTAACTTTCACATCTAGCCTATTCTGGCACAAACACTTAACATTCAAAAGGGTTGGTATTCTTTTTCATTCTAAACAGCATTTCTCTGCTACTCAACTCCTAACCCTTTACAAATCTCCAATCATGCACTCTTAAAATATCGTTTCTCCCATTTGTGGTGGTGGTGCACCTAGGACCCCCCCCCCCTCAGGATGCTTGATTATATTCAGAAAAGCGCTATTTGTTTAATTGATGAACTTTCTCTTGCTGACTCCTTCCATGTCTTTTCTATAAGTATTTCTATACTTATTGCTTATTGTTACTTCTTTATTGAACTGCCCACTGCCATTCCTATAATTTCCTCTAATCATGTACAAACATGAGCAGCTGCTGGTCAACAACCATACAGAGTTCTACTCCAAATTTACCAAACAAAATTCTTCCTCCTCCTTCATTCCCTATACTTCTGTTCTTTGGAACAGTCTTCTCTATGCTGTTTTTCCCAATGATTACAATTCTCAAATCTTCAAGAAACAAGACATCAACAAATTCCTGTCTTCTTTCTAGCCATTTGCCTATACATAGCACTATCATGTTAGAGGTACTGGGCTGGGACCTCTTTTGTGTTGATCTGATATATATATCAGATCAACACAAAATTACTTGGTAACCCTAATATACAGTATCCCCAAGTTAAAAAATTAATTACATTAATTTTTTAACAGCTGCTGTTAAAAAATTAATGTAATTAATGGATGCTCTGGATTCGCATCTTACAAAAGTACCTATTTCTTTGGAAAGATCATATAAGTCATGTGGATATTAGATCCAGCATTATTTCAAAGCCGAATGCAGAAACTATCAAAGTTTTGTAAGAAAAGTTGACCAAAAAGCTTACAGAAATACATTCCCCAGCATTCACAAGTTGCCTTAGTATGGACCATGGACCACATGGAAGACATAGGTGCCACTCAAGCATCTATTTATTCATGCTTTGTTGGTCCATTTTTATAAGGTTTCACTGACCTGACAGCTGTTTTGAACTGGTTGGTTCTCCTCGGGGATCAGGTATTGTATAAGAGTAAAGCATCTCTATAAAAATTAGGCTAGCCCCAGACCACTCCGAATGAATGAATGAACAAAGGATCATTCAACTCAAAGTGGTTCCACTCAGTGACAGGCTCACCCTACGACTGAGCAGAACAGCTCAGTGGTAGTATGATAAGTACAGGAAAAGCAATCACCGGCATGGCCCCAATAGAGGCTACTCTGAAAAGCACCAATCCCCTAGAGATTCAAATTGTTCTCTTAAAGCAAAACTCTCGACGCACTCCCCCAAAACGTTAAGCCCCCCCCTCAGTGGGAGCCAAATCCAGAAGAAATAAGCAAAATATATACGTAAGCCTTCTCTAAAAATTAGGTGATTCCCCAGATCACTCTAAATGAGTGACTGAAGGATCATCCAACTCAGCATTGGTTCTGCTGAGTGAAAAACTCACCTTTCCACTGAGAAGAACCACTCATATCCCACTGAAAAGCACTCTCTGCCACAGACCCAATAGAGGCCCTGCCAGAAAATACTAATTCCAAGAGACTCAAATTGCTCTCTAGAGGCAAAACTCTCCACTAACCCCCTTCAAAATCTTAAGCCCCCCCCCCCTTCCCCTCATTGGGAGCCAGACTTGGAAAATATAAGGGAGAAACCTTAAGAGAGAAAAAATTCTCATCTAAAGAACTCAAAATGTCAGAGAGATGTATTTTTTGTAAACGAACTCTCGGTCGGTGCAAAATTTTAAGTCAAGTGGATATTAGATCCAGCATGATTTCAAAGCCGAATGTAGAAACTAAGAAAGTTTCATAAGTTTCTACATTTGGCTTTGAAGTAATACCGGATCTAATATTCACTTGACTTATATAATTTTACACTGCCGAACTGAAGTCTTTTGGCTCTTTATTTTAGTAATTAATTTTACGCACTGACCGAGAGTTTGCTTATGAAAAATACATCTGTTTCAGATTCCTTAGTACTGAGCGAGAGTTTTTTTTGCTCTCTTAAAGTTTCTATCTGATCTATTTGATCCAACCAGTTCACAATAGCTGTCAGGTCAGTGAAACCTTATCAAACTTCACCAATATATAGAGGAATATATAGACACTTGGGGGTGCCTGTGTCTTCTATGTGGTCCATACTAAGGCAACTCATGAATGCTGGGAAATATATCCCCATAAGCTCTCTGGTCATCTTATCTTACAAACTTTCATAGTTTCTACATTCAGCTTTGAAATAATCCTGGATCTAATATCCACTTGACTTATATCATTTTACATCGCCGAACTGAAGCCTTTTAACTCTTTATTTTAGTAATTTCTTTGGAAAGAGTCTGAATGCCAGCAGTGAACTCTGAATCTTATGCATTGTGTAACTTAGAGGAGCTTTAGTTGCAGAGTAGCCATAGATTGTAGCTTCAAAGCATGTTTGGCAGTTAAACTGAAAAGACAAGATAACTGAATGATAGAAGAAACCTAAAATACCAGACATATTTGCAAATTTTGAAATGATTCATTTGCAAATGGCCAAGTGTTCAGTTAAGTGAACAACAATCACATCTAAATCTCAAATCTGCCCAACCATGGAATACTGCTCTCACATTTGAGGAACTGCATCAAATTCCTCTCTAAGATTGATTGATGCTATAGAAAAGAGAGTTATGTGATTAATTGATGATTTCTCTCTCTCTCTCTCTTATAGATTTTCAGTTTCTATCTTGTACTTTCATAGAACAAGAGCAGCTGCCGGTCAACACCAATTTACATTCCATCACCAAATTCGCTGAAACCAACTTCTCTGCCTCCTCTTTCATTCCATTTTCCTCTGTTCTTTAAAGCAGTATCTCTCACTCTTATCTTCCTCAAAGATTACAACATCACTGTTCAAAAAAAGATGTCAACAAATTCCACCTTTCTTACTCACAAACTTATTGATGTGTTATAAATCCTGTGATCTTCCATGTTCGAGTCATATATATTATATTATATTATATTATATTATATTATATTATATTATATTATATTATATGCCATACTGCTTCAAAACCAATGCCACTTTTTTCCCTTCTAATCTCAACGTTTTGTGAACATAATTCCCTATCATCAGCAGTAATCCCTCCCTTTTTAGTATCTCCTTTCTACACACACAACCACATTGAAACAAATAGCTTGTGCTCATCAATGGAAAGAAGGAAGGATGGAATGAGCACAGAATTAGCAATAGTTTTGGGCAGAAATGACATAGACAATGAAATGTGTAAAGGGATATGAGGAAGATTTTGCAGGAGGTAAAGAATAACAGTGTTATTAGAAAAGTGGTTAGTATTTTGCTTAAATGTGTTAACAATGAGTTCAGATGGGGAACAGAGGTAATGAAATTCAAGTTGGTTTTGTCGTTTGACGCGATGTATGCAATGTGGTAAAGGATCAGAGAGAGAGAGATGGGGAGAGAGAGAAAAGGTTGTGGAAGGACAAAAAGAAGATAGATACAAGGATGAGAATCAATTATTGCAGGACACACTAATGGAATGCATGAAAGTGAGGATAAGGACTATTAGTTAGAGTTAGACTGAGGAATGGGAAAATGGGAGTAGTCAGACTGCAGAATGAGGTATATTAGAGCAACTAGAGTAAGGAAAGAAGAACCTGTGATGATATTATTATTATTATTATTATTAAACAAGACCTCATGGAATCAAAGACTCATCTAGGAGGTCCTTTTATCTCTCACACATCTCATCATACCGTGTCCTAAACACATTCAAATTAAATGCAGACACCACACTCTCAGGCAAGGCATTCCAATCACTCACAACTCTGCACGAAAAAAATCTGCCTCTCGTTCCCCTACTCACACCCTCTTTATACAGTTTCCAGGGATGACCTCTGGTTCTCCCCTGATCTCCCACTATTCTCTGTAGAACTTCTCCACCATTGATCCTATAACAACCCCTTACCAACTTGTAGGTCTCTATCATATCTCCCCTCTTCCTTCTCTCCACTAGACTCTGAAAATTACATCTTTTCAATCTTTCCCCATACTCGACATTCCAGAGGGCAGAAACTACCTTAGTCTTTGGACCCTTTCCAACATCTCATTATCCTTCTGAAAACCAGGTGACCAAATCTGGGCACAATAGTCCATGTGTGGTCTAATCAAAGCCTTATACAATGGAACAAGAATCTCCCTACTTCTACATGTCAGTGTCCTCCACATCATTCCCAGAAGTCTTTGTGTTGTCTTCACAATTTTGGCAATGTGTCCCCTAAATTTTAGATCCTTATCCACTATCACCCCTAGATCTCTTATTTCCTCTACTTCCAACAATATATTCTCACCAAGCATAAATTCTGCATCCCATCTTTGTATTCCAAATTTTAAAACCTTACATTTGCAACATTGAACTCACATCCCCATTTGCTTGCCCAATCACTCAATTTATTCAAATCTTCTTGCAAGGCCACAACATCTTCACTACTCTTTATGGTTCGTCCCAACTTTGCATCATCTGCAAACAACTGAATATCTCTATCCAAATCTTCGCCAATATCATTAATATAGAAGTTAAATAGTAATGGCCCTAAAACAGACCCTTGAGGCACTCCACTAGTGACTTTCCTTTTCCTGGATATTGCACCCCCATACACAACTTGTTGATACCTATCAGATAGCCAGTCTCCAATCCAATGCAGTAATCTAATATCTGACCCCATCTGCTGTAGTTTGACTGTCAACTTATCATGAGGTACTCTTTCAAAAGCTTTTGCGAAATCCAAGTATATTACTGTGTATCCTTCTCCTCTGTCCAAGGAAGCAGTCACTTTATTGTAATAAGTAAGTAGATTACTAAAACATGAACTCCCTTTAGCAAATCCATGCTGTCCATCAATGATTATACCATTGTTGTCAACCCAACTCTGGATCCTAGTTCTCAGAAGCTTCTCCAACAACTTAACCACAACACCTGACACACCGATAGGCCTATAGTTTGATGCTTGAGTTCGATCACCTCCTTTATGAAGTGGTACAATGTTGCCCTACTTCTACTCTTTAGGGACTTGACAAAGTCCAAGACTCGTATTAAAAAAATATGTCAAGGCAGGTGTCAACTCTCTGGCACATTCGTTCAGAATGCTCGGTGATATATTATCAAGTCCCACAGCCTTATTTACATCTAGTTTACTCAACTCCCCAAACACCTCTTGCTCACTTACAGTCAGTCTCTCCTCCCCATCATCAACTGCCCTTAAT